>NW_024884170.1:47177-47632 GCF_019232065.1 Centrocercus urophasianus
GCCGTGCCGTGCTGTGCAGTGCTGTGCAGTGCTGTGCTGTGCTGTGCTGTGCTGTGCAGTGCTGTGCTGTGCTGTGCCGTGCTGTGCCGTGCTGTGCTGTGCTGTGCTGTGCCGTGCCGTGCAGTGCTGTGCCGTGCTGTGCCGTGCTGTGCCGTGCTGTGCTGTGCTGTGCTGTGCCGTGCCGTGCAGTGCTGTGCTGTGCTGTGCTGTGCAGTGCTGTGCCGTGCTGTGCAGTGCTGTGCCGTGCTGTGCAGTGCTGTGCCGTGTTGTGCCGTGCTGTGCCGTGCTCTGCAGTGCTGTGCCGTGCTGTGCAGTGCTGTGCCGTGCTGTGCCGTGCTGTGCTGTGCCGTGCTGTGCCGTGCCGTGCTGTGCCGTGCTGTGCAGTGCTGTGCTGTGCCGTGCTGTGCCGTGCTGTGCCGTGCTGTGCAGTGCTGTGCCGTGCTGTGCAGTGCTGT
>NW_024884171.1:0-23206 GCF_019232065.1 Centrocercus urophasianus
GATGATTCTCTTCTGGTCTTCTTCCAACTTGCCCAGAAGAGCTTGGATTCCAGTCACCCTGTCAGAGCTCAGGATCCTGGCACATTACAGGCTGAGTCTGTTTGGGCTTGAGTGGGTTTATAATATGTAAAGAAGTGTTTTACATTTTGCAGTAAACTGTGATTGACCAAGGGTTCGTCAATCTGTAGACTGTTTTTCTTTACAGACACTATTAACTCCTATTCAGTCGTTTGGTCCCTTTGTTTTCTGTGCCTCTTTTGGCCTCTGTGCCTAGGGACCATTTGTGCAGAAACTGTTCTGCACGCACACACAGAACGAAGCACAGAGCAGACTCCTGTAGCATCTGCAGATGAGGCAGATGTCAGTGAGGGACACTGCGGGCAGTCTGCCCAGGAGCAGTGCCCAAGCAGCTCTAGGCTGAGCCCATAGGACAGCAAACGAAATCCCTTGTAGCCTAACACAAGTTTTGCTCAATTCCTTCTGGTGAGGCTTTAAGTCTGGGAAGAAAAAGAGCCCAGTTCTTGGAATTTCTATCCATTTTCCACACTGCAGAGAACCTCTGGTTTCAGTTTCCCCACTTTATCTTGTACTGCCCTTCTTGAAGGCTCTCTGGTTGTAGAGCTGGGCTCTATGAGCAGAGACCAAATTACAACCCGTGGCTCTGGGTTAGGATACTCACAGCAGATTGGGTGAGTGGGTCAAAGCCTGAGACCTGAGACGTCTGGAAGTGTGTTGTGGCCAGTATAGACAGGAGGTGGAGGGCTGCAGTAACTGGGGATGGCATGTTGTTGTCAGCTTTGCAGTACAGCCTAGGAGGAAAGTGGAGAAGGATCAGATTTTCAGCTGGCTCTCACAGAGGGAAGTGCTCACACACCCTACAAAAGCACGGCGTTGAGGCTGCTACAGCACGCTGCTCACTCCATCCCAGATGGAGCACAAAACAAAGTCTGCAATAATACCTATTTACTGTCACCAGAATATTTATTCCATTTCTTCTTTATTTTTCCTTTTTTTTTTCATGTCACCTACACCTACTCAAAATGGAGAGAGAAAGGACCTTCTGGAGACAGCACAGTTATATCACAGGTTTAGCTAGAGATTTCCACCTGTTTATTGCCCCTCGTTAATGAGGGAAACAGTGAAAATGAGCTCTCCTGGAACAAAAGTACATGTAATTTGAGTTTTAATATGCAGCTCCACTGATGGCAGTGATGCTAACAAGAGAATAACACGGAATGTAAGAGTGCTGACACGTCACAATATTGCATGGTGCCTGAAATTACAACCCAGAAAAACGTTTTCCAGATCACTAATATCTAAGCTAAGCATCACAGGTGATGCAGACCTTTCTAGCAGGTGCTGACACACTCTGAGTGATGTGAGCACAGAAGGGGAGCTGGAGGTATGTTTAGAATTGTGGCTTGGTAGAAATATGCACTTTTTGAGTTTTGCTGACAAAGCATTTCTCTCAATTCTAGATTAACAGCCAGCAATGGCTGTTAATGCAATGGAGAGAGGCAGAATCCAAGCAGACTGCAGGAACCACTTTAAGAAAGGAAAGCACTGCAGAAAGTCTCTGAAGACTCAACAGCACGTGAGTGGTAACATCAGCTTGTTTAGCAATCAAGTGAGCTTGACTAATATCATGAACTCTTGCAGAAATGATCATAGGATCACAGAATGGCCTGGGTTGCAAAGGCCCACAACCTCCTTGGGCAGCCTGTTCCAGTGCCTCACCACCCTGTGAGTGAAAAGGCATCTGAACAAGCAGGAAAGCAAGGCTACATCTACAGCACTCAGTGCAGCCGCCTTCAGAGAGGTGCTGCCATTGCCTGTGTGCTGGGGCTCCTCTCTGAGCCTGCATTAGAGTGCTGAACCATATGTACACTCCTGCCCAGGGCTTCCCCAGGGCGGTGTTTCCAGTGCTCTGACTCATACCCTTTTCACATTATGTCACACTGGTCCCCCTTGCTTGTGAAACATAACTTTTTCCTCCTTGACCTGTAACTTTAAATTCCTTTGTTCCTCTGTAAGCCTTCCTATTAGTCATGACCTCTTTACGGTCAGTGAGTCTGCATGGAAAATGAAAGTTAATTCTGTCCCATCTATCAGCAGAACAGGTCCAAACCATACCATGACCAAGCAAGACTTCCTGCAAGAAGAAGAAAACTTGGCAAGGCTTGTGTTTGCAAGGCAAAGTAACTGCAACAGGACTCATTCCACCACGTAACTGGTAGCACAGAAAACACCAGCTGAATGAGTGGAAAATGACATTCCCCAACAGCCACTTCCCTGTACTGGAAAAGGAAGGGCTTGCTGAGAGCTGACCTTTCTTCAGAGCGGTTACCTCGATTTTCAGCAGGGACTTAATGCCCATGCAGCTCATGGCTTCTGTGGTCTTAGCACTGTGCAAGGTTCAAAGAGCCCTGGTAGCACCTGGACAGAAGCAGTGGAGCCTTGGCGTGGCGTGTTGCCTTGCAGCAGGGTTTTATCTCAGGTTTGGTGATTAGACTGCTCCTATTGACACATCAGCCCCATGGCTCATTCCTTGGGTTCCTGAGTTTAGGCCTATTCAACTGGCAGGGGCTGCTTATCCACCTTCTGCCTGGCTCCCAGGTGCCCACTTCTCACTCACAGGCAGACGAACCTGCTTTGTAGAGGACTGTGGCTGTACAAAGATGTTTAGGGGCTGGAGCATCTGTCATGCCACGAGCTGATGAGAGAGAGGCACTGCTCCACTTGTAGTCTTGGAGCAAGTTCATCCATGAGTACCAAGAACTGGAGGGTGCTGGAGTGGCTTCTTTGGCGAGGGGTTCTGAGTGCAAGCTGAAACAAGCATTTCTACACAGAGCATGCTCATGCAACCACCCACAGTAGAGATATTCTTTATGACTAAAGAATTTTATTCTTGATGGGCTGAAGAGTCCTGTGTCATTCCAGCACTGTGGTCATACCACATCTTCAGTACTTGTACACCCTCATCTTTCCAAGTGTGCTATAAATGTATAACTTAATTACGCTGCACTGTCCCTGCAAAAGCATTTTCCTACAGTTTAAACAGCTCTTCCTCCTTTTGGGCACTTTGTGCGAAAGCTTTATGACGATGGGAAGCCTGTGGGGTGAAGAGCACATGGAGAAAGGAACCAGGAGCTGCTACAGAGCAGGAGATGGGAAGAGAGCAGCCAGACCACAGCTTACCCTGCTCAGACAGCCTCTGAATACTCTATTTCAGATTTGGTCCCAGGGCTGAATCCCCTGCTCTCCGTGCCTGCTTGCTTTATTCTTCCACAGTCACAACAAAGAGCTTTCCCTTCTGTGCTTCAGACACAACCTTTGAGCGTGCATAATGAGTTGGATGGTCGGACAATGTTTGTTTCAGACATGAAACACACAATGACTTTAAGAAACACACACCCAGGCACAACAATATTTCGTGGGAGAGCTGGCCGAAAGGGAAGAGGGGGCGGGGGAAGTTGCGCTGACCTTAGATAACACATCAGAATGAGAACAAAACTGAAATAAACAGAGATTAATCAAGGACTCCACACCGAACTGCGGCGCGATAAGGACTCAGACGGGCCGTAAACAGGCGGTGGGACACGATGTGATGCTGAGGAGCTGTGCTACCCCAGCTCTGTGCCCAGCTGAGGTGCGGGGAGAGGTGGTTGTGACGTGAAGGGAGGTGTGGGGCTCAGGCAGAGGTTCAGGATTTGGCAGGGGAGGTTTTGACACAGTGGTTGTGCACAAACAGATGCCATGGTGGTGCTGAGAGCAGGGCTGAGTGCTCCATGTGCCATGTGATGTTTGGTCTGCCAGGCTGAAAATAGCCACAGCCAAACCCAGGGTGGGAAGGCACTGAAGTCGTCCCTTCCCTGGGAAAAGGTGGTCCTGCCCCATTCTTGCCCTCTTCCTGGCACATTTTGTCCCCTCTGCGTATGTGCTGCTCAGCTTCCGTTCCAGCTTTGTGTTGGAGTGTCATAGATGACAGAAAAACTGAGAAAGCTAAGAAAATACAACAGCAGGAGTGCAGCTCCGTGCCGTTCTGATACTTGCCTGCCCCACGTCTGGAGAGGTGCAGGTCAGGGTGCATCCACCAATCCCTGGTGCTCTGCTGGGAGAAAGGATGGAGCCACAGATGTCCCCTTCCCCTCCTCATCTGATCTGGAGCAGCAGCGGTTGTTGGCCCGGTCCCTCCCACAGCACAGCCCACGTTAACAAAGCAACATGGAGGGCAGCTGTGTGTGGGACAGGGAAGGTGGGAATCTCCACGTGCTCACTTCTGTATTTATACACTAAACTGTGAGGTCTAACAACACTCATCAGAGTGGAATTTCCATGGACTGCAGTGCGTTTTGGATTAGATCCCTGGGTCAGGCCAGCCACAGGCTGCTTCTATAGAGATATGGAAGCGCTGAAGTACTAGAAAGCCTGATGACTGCACATTTCCTGCCCACTGTGTTTTATTAACCTCTCGATTTTTTCCTGCTGCTGCTGCAGAGTGGGCCGGGGGAGGCGGCGGTGTAGCTGTGCAGGTGTTTGTGCTCTGGATCTGCACACCAGCTCTGTGTCAATCCTGCACGGCTACCCCTGTGCCACCAGCAACCTGAGCACAGCCAGCACGCCACATGCCACCCTCATCATTGACACGGGGCTTGAGATCAAGGCTGAATGTCGTCAATACAACCATAGAACGATGTGGGTTGGAGGGCATCTCACGCCCACCAGTCCCAAATGCTGTGGGCAGGAACCCACCCAGCATCTGTGGCCTCACGCACTGCCAGCATGGCCACCACAGCTCCCTGTGCAGCACAGATGGGACTCAATCATTTCCCAGTGCCCTGGAGACTTCCAAGAGTATTGGACTTTATAGAGGTGCTTGGACTGGTTCCAAATATCACCCCACTTTGTACTCAGAGCAGCATCCATGCACCCTGCTGTGCACACAGAATCACAGAATGGCCAGGGTTGGAAGGGACCTCAAGGATCACGAAGCTCCAACCCCCCTGTGCCATGCAGGGCCACCAACCTCCCCATTTCATAGCAGCCCAGGCTGCCCAGGGCCCCATCCAACCTGGCCTTGAACACCTCCAGGGATGGACGGGGCATCACAGCCTCTCAGGGCAGCTGTTCCAGCACCTCACCACTCTCATAGCAAAGAATTTCCCCCTGACATCCAACCTCCATCTGCCCTCCCTCAACTCCAAACCATTTCCCCTTGTCCTGCTGCCATCTCCCCTTTCACAGAGCTGACTCCCCTCCTGTCTGCAGGCTCCCTTTAGGTACTGCAGGCTGCACTGAGGTCACCCCGCAGCTTCTCTTCTCCATGCTGAACAAGCCCAGCTCCCTCAGCCTGTCTTTGTAGTGGAGGTGCTGCAGCCCCCTGCTCATCTCTGCGGCTCCTCTGGACCCTCTCCAACAGCTCCCTGTCTTCTTGTATTGGGAGCCCCAGCCCTGGACGCAGTGCTGCAGATGGGGCCTCACAAGAGCAGAGCAGAGAGGGACGATCACCTCCTTGTGCGCATTGGGCTCTGGTAGTGCAGGAGAACAGTGTTGCATCTGATGGCCAGTTCAGGGGGATGGATGGTGTTTCTCAGGCCCTGGAGGTGTCATGGGGGAGCTGAAACAAACACAGGGCCAGGTAGGTGACCTGCTGAGGTCTTACTCTGCCTTTTTTCTAAGAGTGCTGGAGCACTTGTCACCTGCTGCAGTGCTGAAGCTGCTCTTGCAGGGTCGGCTGGAAGCAGGGCATTCAGGAAGGGAGCAGGTCTCTCTTGAGGCAGATGTTCATTAACAGCACAGAACATCTTGTGAATTGAGGAGCAAAGTTTATAGGTGGCAGTCAGTCTTCTCACACCATGGGTTTGAAAGAAGACAGACAGCAAGAGGAAGGAAAGGAAGTTCACCCACCATTCCTGTGCCACAGACAGAGGGACTGGGGGCATTTCAGGCTCAGCACTGTTGCAGCAGGGCCAGGCAAGCCAGGCTTCAAAGAATGCTGGACTTCAAACGCTTTCTCCCTCCAGAAGGAAGAGCAGAACCATTTGGGAGCAAGGGCTGTGCTGGGAATTGCCTGTCGCAAGGCACGTAGGGGTGGCTTTGGAATGAAGATGGCTTTCACATATTCGACCAGATGGCTTTTGAGGGCAAGCCTGTGGTCTTGGAGCAGAGCTTTTCCTCTGTACGTGAACAATGAAGGGAAGCTCTGCCTTTCTCGAAGAATTTCTGAGAACGGTAAATTGCACACTAGATCACAGCCCTATTATGCTTTTTGTGAAGTCATTTGGAAATGAATGTTTCATATCAAGATTTACGTGGGGGATCCATCCACAGCCTCAGCCCGGCCAGTTCAGAGCAGCATTCCCAGCTCCATCCCCCCCCAACCCACAGCCTACATGCTACAGAGCTAGAGCAGGAAGCAGAAAAAGCCTTGATGCTGTGCAGCAGTGTTCTGTGATAAACAAAACATTGATGTGCCCTCAATGCTATTTTAGCAAAAAATCTTAGCCACAGCCCCTTTTGGGCTGTGATGATGAAAATTAAGTCCTTCCCAGCCAGGCTCCTTACACCCTTCCTGCTTGGCTTTCTCTGGACTGAAGTTTGAATAGTTGATGTGCTGTTTGAACAGTTACGTGCTGAGTGCAGAAATTATGGGTTAAGGTAATGAGATTTGTGTTATGGAATGGGATGGCCATCAGAAGCCACAACCATAAGCAGACGAGCCCTCAGAATGGGCTGCAAATGTAGTCAAAACTTACTTAAGAAGTTCCACTGATGTAGCATTGTAACATGCAAATACAGCACAGTAATTACTAAACAGCCTGCTGCAGTGGGTTCCTGCAGGAACTGCTCTTTCCAGCCGAGTATGAGGAATGGATCATTCCTCTGTTGGAGAGCAACAGGCCATTGCAAATCACCTCTGGCAAGAGCTTTTGCATGTTCCCTGCTCCTGCATCTTCTATCTCGCCTGCTTTTCTCATGCAGCACCCCCAGCCCACTGCAGGACCCTGGGCTCCCTACTTCTCTTGTCCCAGCCCATGGGCAGGAGTCTGCAGGGCACAGACAAGGGGGCAGCCTGCTGCACTGCTGCAGGTGCTGGGTCAGGTGATGTGATGGTGGCAGCTGCACGTATGGGGCGATGTACAAAACCATTTGAGAAACAAACTGCATAATCACGCATTAACATCAGCTCAGGAATGGCAACTGGACCCTTTGAGACAACAGTCCTGATGAATTCCAGCAAAACTGCAATTGCATTTCTTCCAAGAGTTTGGTTTTGCCATAAACTCATCCCATTTTGTCTTCAAAATCCATGGTTCTTACGCAAGGCTGAAGTTAATTCCAGCAGCAAATCGTTGCAGTTGCCATTCGTACAGCCCCAAGATGACACTGCTCTCGCAGATGATGCCATTCACCTCCATGCTTGCCTCCTGCAATCCCTTGTTCCTTCTGCTGCGAGCAGCAATTCCTTGATCAGGATGAATGGGTTAAGGAAAGGAGCTCCAGTAAAGGCCGCGGTGCCTTTTGTGTGCTAACAATACGAGGAAGCTCTGCCTAGTTGGAGGAATTTCCCACGTCTCCAATTCAGACTTTGGAAAAGTGCTTTATTAAGGCTGTCAAGAGGTGTTAAAAAAATAAAAATAGTCAAGGAGATGGGGACAAAGATATCTTCCTCAAGCCTATTTACGTCCCCTGCTTGTTTGTTTGCTGAAGCGGGAAGCCACGCAGAGCCGCTGCGCAGCGCTGCCCAGGTCCGGCGGGCTGAGCTCTGCCCTCACTGCTGTGCACCCACCTGGGCTGTGCCAGCACTGCCTGTGGAAGACTTTGTTCCCCGATTTTGCCAGGTGTCATGAGACACGTTGAGCCATAGAGGTAATGAGGAATTTCCTGGGTGAGAGTAGGATCGGAGGATTGCAAAACATAGAAGTCCTGCTGCAACAGGAAGGGATGGAGCAGGCAGGAATGGAGCCTCGGGTTCCAAGCTCCTAGCTTTCTTCCCTTGCTCAGGGCCATGATTTAGAGGAAGGCTGTTAGAGTTAGGGTAGGATGGTTGGGTTGTGGTTGAACTTGATGATCTTTAAGGTCTTTTTCAACCTGAGCAATTCTATGATTCCACGATTGTCACAATGTCACTGCTTCCCGTAAAGCTGTCATAGTGGTGAGAGCTGCAGCATTCACACCAAACCCTTCTCTACCAAACCTGCAAGGTCCTTGTGCACAGAGGAGAGCAGCACGTTCCTGCTGATGGGGATTGGGACCCAGGGCTGCAGGAGCTCCCACCGCAGCCATCTTTGCATGCAATCCCAGTCTATATGGAGCTGGTAGGCACAGCTGCACCAGGGATGCTGAGATGGAGTAGGGTTACTCAGAGCAATCGCAGAGTCACAGAACAGCCTGGGTTGCAAAGGCCCACAGCGCTCCTCCAGTCCCAACCCCTGCTGTGTGCAGGTCGCCAACCAGCAGCCCAGGCTGCCCAGAGCCACATCCAGCCTGGCCTTGAATGCCTGCAGGGATGGGGCATCCACAGCCTCCTTGGGCAACCTGTGCCAGTGCCTCACCACCCTCTGGAGGAAAAACTTCCTCCTCATATCCAGCCTAAACCTCCCCTGTCTCAGTTTAAAACCATTCCCCTTGTCCCATCACCATCCACCCTTGTAAACAGTCGTAAATGTGGGAGAAAGCAATAGGAGCATCCCTGTGTCCCCTGCCTGAACGCTGAGAACAGCACTTCAGCATTCCAGCATGCCACTGTGGAAATGGATTTAGTTTAAGCAGCTCAGAACACATGTAGAACAGAACAGAAACAAGATAAACACAATGCAACCTGCAGCATTCCCAGCCCCTGGCTCTGGGTGCTCCAAGTCCCTCTCCCCTGCCTGCATCATCCCAGCTGCAGGGGATGCTGGAGACTGCTGGTGAAGGAAACAAGCGCACCGTGTTGCAGGCAGGCAGAAACACTGTGCCAGCTGTCTGCACTGAGAATCCTGCCACAGCCCTGAGCCAGCATCAAACAGATCAAAAGGTCCTGTAATGCAGTCAGCATATTTATCATAGAATCACAGAATCCTAGAATGGCCTGGGGTGAAAAGGACCGCAATGCTCATCTAGTTTCAACCCCTGCTATGTGCAGGGTTGCCAACCAGCAGACCAGGCTGCCCAGAACCTGATCTTTTCTGAAACCACATAGTGAGCCTTATGGCACAGTAACACACACCAGGTTAGCACTGCATTACCACGTACATCCCTCTGTATCCTGAGTTCACCCAGACTGATCCCAGCCCCCGTTAAATGCCACCATCCGTGCTGGCAGATGGCAGCACCATGCAGTCCCCACCAGCACAGTCTGTACCACCGCATCGCCACAAAACGAGGCTGCTGTGGCTGCCGCTCTCCCCGCAGTGCCCGCGGCATTCCCAGGGCTCTGCACGGCCAGACCCAGCCCTGGGCATTCCCTCAGACACCGTCCTGAGCAATTAAAGCACAACAGGAGCTCGATGCCATTCCATCCCATCGGCCATACTGCAGCCAGGCGCTGGCTGTGCGCTCTCCCCGAGGTGCTGCCATGCAGTGCTGCCCGCTGCCCACCTCCCTGCCCTCTGTTTCCCCGAGGCTCGGGACGCACCTTACGTGTGCTGTGCCGTCGGTTGTCACGCTGAGGTTTCCTTCTTTTCCTTTTGCTTTTCTTTCTGGAGTGAACCACGCCGTCTGCGAGCGGCAGTGAGAACCTCTGTGTGCATCCACAGATCGCCGTGACCTCCCTTTCCTGCGGCCAGCGGGAACTTTCTGCGGCTGGGGTGGGGTTGCAGCTGAAAAACACGGGGCTGGAAGCACCGCACTCTGTGGGCAGGGCAGGTTTTCCTTCTCCGCTTGTTGTGTCAGGGAACAGAGTGATTCCCACTGCTCCGGACCACGGAGATGACCCCTGGCCAGGAAGGAACCTGGGAAATATTTTGTGAGTGATTTCCTGCCGTGGGGACAGTGGGAGGAAGGGACATTTGGGTGGGGGGACTCACAGAGCTGCTGCAGCGTGTAACTGCGAGATGCGGAGAGCACTTTGGGGGTCATTATGGTGTGACCATAAAAGAAAGGATATTTTTAGTAAGGGAACACCTTTGGTTACTGTATACACAGTGATCTGCAGCCTAAGTCATCCAGGTGCTTGGCAGACTTTTGGCACTTCAGATTCTTTCTTCTGAGCATCCAGCAGGACAACTACTCCCAGAATTCCGTAGAATCACAGAATCGTTCCAGTTGGAAAAGACTCCTGAGATCCCCAAACCCAGCCCACCCCACTGCCCACATCCCCCAGTGCCACATCTCCATGGTCCTGGGAACCCTATGGGGACGGTGCCCCCAGCACTCCCTGTGCAGCCATTGCCCCAGTGCTCTTTGGAGAAGAAATTCCTGATCTCCACCCTGATGTATGTACATATATCCCCCACCTGGCAGTGTGCAGCCCTGCTGCTGCCAGCACAGCTCTCAGCACCATCTCTGTGCACTAACTGAATGACTGCTGGCTGGCAAGGCTTGGGAGTGGTCCATGGGGTCCTGGTGAAACAAAGGACAGGGTGATGGCCACTTTGCTTTCATCTCTCCTGCCTGTGCTCAATTCTGATATTCTTGCAAGACCTACTGCCTGATTTTGTGGCTCATAACCCAGCCCATGGCAGGGGGTGGAACTAGAGGTCCCTTCCAGCCCAAGCCATTCGGTGATGATAGGACTGCATGAGTGTGGCCCAGCATCAGCCTGTCGGATGGCACAGGGCAGGGGTCATCCCTTGTGAGCTGCCAATGACAACGAGCAGGGACACTGATGAGCACACTTCACCAATATGCTTAATGAAATACAGCTTTTTTTGGAAAAAGGAGAGGAGAGAAAAGATGGAGGGAGGGAGCATACCCTGCCTTCGCTGTACTTTCTGTTGCAATGGACACTTGGCTTTGTTCCATATCTCCTTACACATGAGAGCAACCACTTCATTTCAGTGGACTTTTCAGTTTGGTTTCCTTTTTTCTGGCTGGAGCTGGAAGTTCTCTTCCCATGTATCTCCTGCTGGTTGGGATGAGTGAAATACAATGGTTGGGATGTCCTGGAAAGATAACGCTACTGGGATGCATTGATTAGAGTGATGGAGTGATTATTTCTTTAAAATAGAGCCCCTGAATTAAAACATATACGGAAATCCCTCTGGAATATTTATAGCTCAGCCTCATTTTGTTGAGGCTTATTTCCCTCTGCATCCTGGTTTTCTGCGGTGGGTGGAAGAGTTTTTCACCCCCAAGGTGTCAGAAATGCTCCTGTTCAGCACTGAGATGCACAAGAAGAGCTGGGGGAGGCTGTACTGTCATGTGTAGGAGCTGCAAGAAAATGGGTGCTCTAGCATAGCACTGGATAAACACCTAGAACCACTCAGAATGAAGTGTCTGAATTGGTGCAGAACTGATGCTTATGCTCTCTATTGACTAAAGGGAGTCCAAATTCTATCCCAGAAACAGGTGTCTGCATTGTTGACGTTTCCAGAGAAGAGAGATGAAGCTTCCCTTGATCGGTGTCTGGCTGTATTATGCAAAATGGAGTGGCTCTTTGGACTGCAAGATAAGAGCCGACAACATGGCTCAGCAGCAGCAGCATCCAGCAACAATTTGATTTGCCCAAGTGCCAACTCATGTCCAGGCACAGTGAGGCTGGCACAGCACGGGGTGAGCTGCAACGCATAGGGGCAGCAAAGGGATGTCCCAGTTGCCCTGAGACTGGCAGAGAACAAATATTTAACCTCTAGTGGGGACAGCACATCCCGACTCACTTTGTTCTAATCGGCTGCAAAGGAAGGAAGTAATGAAATGTCTCATTATACATCTGGCTGCAGCAGTATATTTAGGAGCAGCGGTGCTGAGGCTGTACAGTTCCATACCGAAAGGACTGAGGTGCTCAGCTCTGCCTCCCTGCAGCCGTTATTTATCTGGATGGGGAAGGTCCCCAAAGATTACATTTTTTTTCTGACACACCAGGAACACATTTTAGTGATAGAACAGTTGATTCATGTGTTTGGAGTACTGCACGTGTACACTGCCACAGCTCAACCCTGTGGGTTTCTGTCTTCCTCAACACTATGGATTTCATT
Organism: Centrocercus urophasianus; assembly: GCF_019232065.1. Classification (NCBI taxonomy): domain Eukaryota; kingdom Metazoa; phylum Chordata; class Aves; order Galliformes; family Phasianidae; genus Centrocercus; species Centrocercus urophasianus. Next base: position 12,120 of record NW_024884171.1, read on the forward strand.
GAGGTTTAAATGACTTTAGTTTGTACTAACATTTTTGGGCTAATTCATCACACTTGCATGAATTGCTTCCTCATAGCAGAATGATGATACAACAATGTGCCATGCAGTCATCATGGATTAATGGAATCACAGAACGGCCTGGGTTGCAAAGGCCCACAGCGCTCCTCCAGTCCCAACCCCTGCTGTGTGCAGGTCACCAACCAGCAGCCCAGGCTGCCTCTGAGTGGGGAGGTACAAAATGCAAAGTCTGTATGTAATCTTCTCGGGAGAACAGAGAATGAACAGATGTGAACCACTGTAGCTGGATGGATGTAATTTAAAAGCAAAGGTCCACACTTTAATAACCCCTCCAATCAGCCGTTCATGCAAACTGCCGTGAGATTCATTAATACTTGGCACGGTTGTGTCCACAACAAGCTGCCTTTTACATAAGGTGCTTCAGTTTTCTTCATTTCTGGGCTCAGCACTGAGGAACACCAATTTGGCATACTTAATACAGGACCTACTTACAGCCTTACCTTTGCTGGAGCTCTTTAACTATTAAATGAGGAATAAGGGTGCTTTAATGGAATGCGCCTTCCCCAACATGTTTTGTCTGGGGTTATATAAAGGCTCATATGCTAAAAGCAGTATTAACAATAGGCAAACAAGGGCCCTCACAGCCCATGGGAAGTCCCAGTGCAGAGATGTGGGCCAAACAAGGAACTGGTGCAGGATGATGGAGAACTCATTGAGCACTTGTGGAAACCAATAGAGGAAGTGGAAAACGCCTGAAACTGGTGGCCTTTGTGTTCGTGTGATTGTTGGGTTTCCCTTAGCAGAAAATGCTGTAATTCCTTCGGGGACCTTTGAGTCCCTTTCCAGAAAGCACAACCCAGCCATCTCTTCTGAAACTTCAAGCAACTTCCTTTGGGTTAGCAGGTCCTGGTTTAAAACGGACGGTTCCAGAAAATCGCCAGCTTTCCCACCCTTTCTCCTGACAATGGTCAACAAAGGAAATGTCTTTGAATGGTGCAGTATCAAATAGAGGTGGCCACCTGAGGGCTGTGGGTGTGCAGAGCTCTGCAGTGCTGCACCCTGCACACTGTGGGGCTCCGTGCAGTGCAGGACGCTGTGCATAGAATCACAGAACGGCCTGGGTTGCAAAGGCCCACAGCGCTCCTCCAGCTCCAACCCCTGCTGTGTGCAGGTCGCCAACCAGCAGCCCAGGCTGCCCAGAGCCACATCCAGCCTGGCCTTGAATGCCTGCAGGGATGGGGCATCCACAGCCTCCTTGGGCAGCCTGTGCCAGTGCCTCATCACTCAGCTGGGAGGATTCCTTCACAGCAATGGTGTACAGACCAACAGCTCTGCTCCAAAGCAGAGGATGGGCAGTAGCTGAAGGTACACAGGTGGGACGGAGCAGAAAGGATGTTAGCACCTCACCTGGTGTGGCACAGGGGCGAGCAGGATCATTGCGATAAAAACAGATGGTCAGAGAACTGGGAAGGTAAGAGAGTGAGAACCCATGGCTGGAGATAAAGGCAGTTTACCAGGCAAAGCACAAGCTGTGCACACAAGCAAGGCAAACAAGGAATTCATTCCCCCCTTCCCCATGGCCATTCTTAGGAAAGCAGGGCTCATCGCACCTTCTGGTTACTTGGAAAGACAAATTCCATGGCCCCAAGCGTGCCCAACTCTTTCTTCTTTCCCATAGTTGCACTGTTGCACACGATGCCATATGGAATGGAAAACCCCTCGGCCACCTGTCCTGCCCCCCCCAGCAACCTGTGCCCCCCAGTCCCATGTTGGCAGGGCAGTAGGAGAAGCAGAAAGGCCCTATGCTGTGTGCAGCGCTGCTCAGCAACATCACTGTTACCAGCATTGCTCTCATCATCCAAACCCAAAACACAGCACCATCCCCTCTACAAGGAAGAAAATTATCTCCATCCCAGCCAAATCCACAACAGTGTCACATATGATCTTCAGGTAGAGCACCTCGGAGGGACAGGTCCTGCAAAGCACTTCCCATGCTGAATGTCTCACAGAGAAGAGAAAGGAGTCTGCTATCTGTGGCAGTCTCCAAGCTGGAAGCATATGGGCTGCTCAGCTGCACTGATGCACATTTAATGTATGCTGACAGAAGCACATTTCAGTGGGTTACACCTATACTTAGCTCATAGATTTGCATACATTTTCCAGTGAAAAGAGGCCTTTTGACCCTGTCAGAACATGCTCATGATCATGCAGTTATGAAAGAGCATGGTGGTCACACAGACACTTCCCAGGCACCTGCAGAGCCCAGTGGTCATGAGACAGCATGACCAGATCCCTCCAGAGGAGCCATGGACTTGGGGGGTGCTAAGCCCAGAAAAAGGCAAACACAGAGTAATTCCTATTTGCACAGGACAGGCATCCAGAAAACTGTTTCCTTTTTCCATAGAAAATGATGAATCAAAAAAGAAACCTCTGGGCATGCAGACACTTCTTGTATGAATCAGATCTCTTTCCTCCTTTACAGACATGAATGAGATGTCTTCACCATTATGTGTCTTCACCATCAAGTTCTGTGCTGTGAGAGTGGTGAGGTGCTGGAACAGCTGCCCAGAGAGGCTGTGATGCCCCGTCCATCCCTGGAGGTGTTCAAGGCCAGGTTGGATGGGGCCCTGGGCAGCCTGGGCTGCTGTGAAATGGGGAGGTTGGTGGCCCTGCATGGCACAGGGGGGTTGGAGCTTCGTGATCCTTGAGGTCCCTTCCAACCCAAACCATCCTGTGATTCTGTGATGTGTGCCCTCTGACCCACTGATCTGGGATCCAGCCCTGTTCTATTTAATCCAACCCTTCTGTGCTGAGTGTGTGGCTCTGGCACAACAAGCACTCTCCCCACTGCTGCTGAAAAGAAGGCAGTGCTGCCTCAGAGCTCTCCTGGCCAGGCAAAGTCACCAAAACCTGACAACGCCTTTTGCACTGGGAGAGGCAAAGTAATCTGAGAGATGTGTTTTTATGTTTGTTAAAAAAGAAAAAAAAAAAATAGGTGCTTTTTTAGGGTGCTTTAATGTTTGTTAATTCCTTCTTCCGTGCCTTTTGGGCTGATCACGCAGACAGAGCTGTGATTGTTTCTCACCATCTCAACAGTAATAAATACCTCTATGCTTCCTGAATGTCAGAGGCTGAAGAGAAGACCCACAGGATGACACAAAGGACAGGCATGGCTTGTCTGTTTAGCTTGGCTTGCCTGCTTAGCTTGGCTGCTCAGCAGCTGGAAAAGATGCCTGGCTATTCAAACACCAGGAGCTTCAGGGTTTGGCCAAGGGGATGGAGAAGCCCATCATCATGCCAGTAGCCAAGCTGCCCTGGTGGGATGGCAGCCAGCATTTTGAGGAGAGGGAGGGCTTCAGAGGAATGGGACTATGGGAACTATGGGAATACAGGAGACAGCTGGGGGCAAAGACACAGCAGGGACATGGGAAGGTCTAGGGCAGGCCTGGGGGCTTCGCTGTTGGGGTATTACAGGGCGTACGGTGGGACTTGGTGGGACTGCAGTAGATGCTGTTGGTTATCAAGTGATGGAAAAATGCATCATTTGCATGGCTCCCAGGACAGTGTTCTGGGCTCTGGAGAAGAAAGCCCAGGTCGGTGTCCTGGGTGTGAGACAGCGATGCCAAAGGAGCCAGAGCAATGGGGCAAGGCAGCGTGGCTCTCAGCAGGGAGGACTTCAGCAGGCTTTTGCCAGCATTACTTCAAAGAGAGATATGGTTCACCTGACTGCCTACATTTGTTGTTTGCTGTGCTTCAAGCAATGCTTCAAGCAATGACTGGAATTCGCACCTTCTAACAGAGTCTTCCTTGTTTGCTCACAGCCCTGTGAAATGGGGCAACCTTGACTGGTAACAGCACTGAGGAAGGGTGCAGTTTGTTGTCTTTGCAAAGCAGAAGGAATCTGGCACAATTCAGCTGTTTCTCTGGGAGATGCTGATAAACATCACCACCCCAGCCCCACCTGGCAGACAGCTCAGAGCAGCGTGGGGTTGTGATGGTTGATTACCTGCTTCCAAATGTCCTTGCTTCATGCCCAACCTCTCGCTGCTTTTGAGTCGAAGTAAATGGGGATGTAGAAATTTAAGAATCCTCTTAAAAATCAGAATAGCCTACTAGATATCCCAAATGCTGGATAACACTGAACCCTGAAAGTTCGTTCTTTCCGTTGGCATGGAATCCTCCAGCACAACTTCTGTTCCCCATGCAAAAACATATTCTCAAAGACCAACAGATTCCCAAGAAAGGCACCTGCTTGATGGACCTAGGGCCTGGTTGTGATTCCTTGGATGGTTCCTTAACCCAGAGGGAAAGGAGACACCGCCAGCGAATAAGGGGAGTGGGCTGCTCTCAGGCAGGAGCTGGGAGCTGTGCCTGCACCAAGGCTAGCAGGGCACTGGCCTCAATGATGGGCACAGTCCTGAGGCAAATGAGCCAGGAAAGCAGAGCAGGGCTGGTGACAGTGACCACGTTTGGCCACAGTCCCATCACCAGACAAGTCCACAGCAAATGTGCAAGCCCAAGATCAAGGTGTAGGGTCAAGTCAGTGAGCTGGTGTTGGGATTAGCAAGGTGCAGGGCTGAGCGTAGGCTCAGACTGGGGTGACAGACTGGGGCCAAGGGCAAATCTTACATGTGCCTCCTAAGCCAAGGATGATCTCCACTGAGGCATCTCCAGTTTTTTCTCACAGTCAGCTTTTTCCTGCCAGTCTGATCCCAGGTCACACAGCCACATCACTGCAGACATGACCTCGGACAGAGACCCAAGGAAGGGAGGAAAGAATCTGTAGAGCCATGACAACACCTGCCCTTACACATTGCAGCATGTGGGGAAGGACTACTGGGAGCATTGCGGCACGCAGAGATGTAGTTGTATTGCAGAAATACCTCACTATTTTGGGATACACACTTTTTTTTTGCAAGGGGTGGGAGGAGGAGGAGAGAGATTAGCAGAGATTTAAGCAGCCAAAAAGAAATCTTAACATAGAAAACTCTCACCTTGGTATCAGAAGCCAGAGGAGTAGATTCAAATGCCAGATTTGCAGTGGAGGTCCCCAGATCCAAGACCACAGCTGAGCTTCTTTTGGGCCCTGAGCTCTCTCATCTGCCAGCTCAAAAAATGCCTCTGTGGCATGCAGTCATGCTAGTCTGATTCTACAGGTTAAGCTTGGCATCTTTGCCACCCATGCAGAACGATGTAGGTGTTGCTGGGCAACTGGAGACAGAGCCTGAAAAGGTTTGGCTGAGACGAGCACGGTGGCACAGACCCGTCAGCGTTTCCTGGACATGCTAAGGCTGCGTGTGTCAGTAGGAAAAATGGGCTGTGGGTGTGTGCTGTTGTGTCACACCAGGAGCTTCTGCTGGAAAGTCCCTGTGCTTTTCAGTGTAGGCAACTCTGTGGGCAAAACTTATTGACTGCAGGAGTGTGAGTTCAAGCTCCAGGCTCCCTGTTTGTTATCTGTACCCTTGCTGATGGTGCCATAGTGCCTGAGCAGACATTGCCTACGCCGATAGCTCAGCACTCATGGCCTGCACTGAGCTCAGTACTTACTGGTTGCTCTCTGTTCAACTTTGAAGATTTCTGGGGGTTCTTTGCTGAGGAGTTTGGCCATGGCGAGGTCCAGATGTCACCCAAGCACAGAGGCATTGCTGAGGATGGCAGGCCAAAGGGAAGCCCGTGGGCTGCATGTGTATGCCGTGACCTCTGCCAAACTTCTTTTCTCCCATTAGACATTCAGAGCTCTTCTCAAGAAATGGCCAAGAAGTCTGTTGGATTGTGGCCTGCTGCAGAAACATCCCCTGTAGAACAGATGTGGGGAGAAACTCTCACTGCAGATCCCAAAAAGCCTCCAAGAGAAACGGAGGAACACAGGGCAGGATGGTACAGAGCTATCAGAGTAACATGGCCTAAAAATGCCATTTATGGTTGAAATAGGTTTGTCTGTTTATTAACCAGCACACCTGGCCCTTTTATTACTGCAGCACAAAGAGGGCTCTTTCTTAATTGTTGGAATGAAAACGGGATGAAATATCAACAGAGGACTGTGTACATGAAAACAGTCGCTGCTCCCAGATTAGGGTGTGCATGCAGTGTTCTCAGCTGATGCTGGGCATGGTTTTGGGCTCCTCATGAATTTCAGCTAAACAGACAGGACAGCAAAGGTTCAACTTGTTGTTCATCTCACCCCAGTTTCACATTAGCATGGTTTCACTAGCAGAATTCCTTAGTTCACAAGGGTGGGAGAGAAGGGGACCAGCCCCATAGGCTGGCAGAGCAATGTGCTGCGATCTCCTCTGGGACTCTCCCTCCCTGACCCCCACAGCCCTGAGCACGGTGATGCTTACAGATGGGCTGATGCATTGCAGGGCCTTCCCCAGCCCAGGTTTGGAGCCAATCCTTCTGAGGGTCTGAAGGATGGAGGCTGAACCCAGCTGAGCCGAGAGGTGGTTGAATGTTAGATTTCCTCTCCAGCTGAAAGTCAGCACAGAGCATCGAAAATTACATCTTGCTCTGAGACCTCAAAAAAGAATCCTTAAAAGGGTTTCCAAGAGAAGGAAATGTAGGAAAAAAATGTTTTGAAATACGCAAAATGCATCATTTTAATGATCTGATAAATGATACTTGATGGAATTGAAGCAGAGTGTTAGCCATGTCTGTGAGTGGTTCCTCTCACCTTAGCTGACTGTCAGTCAAATCAGTGAATACTGAAGTCCTATGGAACTTGAGAATTGGAAACAAATGCCCAGAGCCATGCATTTCCATGGGCACTGAGGGCCTTCTAGCAAGCTTGGGCATAGTTCTTGCTGCTTGCTGAGGATCCCTGGTGTCCAAAATTAGACCACAGGGGTTTGAGATGCTTTGGCTCCCTTGCAGGGCTCTGGGATGCCCTAGGATCCTCCATATGGGATTCTCTGGGGGCTCACCAGTGTTGGTGAGCAGGGCTCCCAAGCAGCCAGAGAGCCAGCTGGCTTTTGTGACAAAATAACTTCTCATTAAAAAAAAAGATTAACGTCCATGAAGAAAATCCACTAGTGTTTTACTTTTCTCCTTGTCCCATCTGCACACAGTGATGACTGAGAGCAAACTTTCTACCTTTGCCTGGGTCAGTTGCACATTTCCTACAATTATTGTTTGTCGGGTACACTTCCTGTTACGAAAGGGAAGCTGACAAGATAAATTCCTTGTGACTAGTCTGCACTTGAAAGCATTGGCCGTACCCTTACCTCAGCAAGGAATGCGGAGGGAGATGTGCTGTCGCCCCACAGACCTCAGTGTTCCTCTGCCCCCACAAAGATGTGCTTTTCAAGCAGAGGGAGCAGTGCAGGATCGCTGGTTACTCACATCCAGCAGCAAGAAGAGAGGTGCCATGGGGCAACGTGGGTCTGTGTGCATGGCCACAATGTGCCCATGGCCCAAAGTCCAGCTCAGAAGGGAGAGGTGCCTTTCCCCACTGCTCTCTGAGGAGAGCAGCTTTTGCTTTCTCCTTCTGGTTGCAAGCTCTGAAGTTGGCCAGATGCTCCCCGCAGAGCACAGCACAACTTCCACGTCTCTTCTGCTTGGAGCCGCACACTGATCTCACTCACAGCATCAACAAATCCAACAAGTGTGAGCTCTGCACCCACATGGGGCTGTAGGATGCTGCCTGATCGGTTCAGACTACAAAGGATGTTTGTAGGGTGTCTCTGAAAGGCTCAGATGAGCAAACTGTTTGCCTTATCTCGGGTAAACAGGTGATAATTTCTGATAAACAGACATGATAGAAGCAGGAAGGAAAACCTGAGGCACGGACATCCAACAGCGTTGATTCGTTAAGCAAGAAAATAAATCTTGTGGCTGGAAGAGCCAGGGAAGCCTTTCATCCAGCCTGCTCATCTTAAAGGGAAGTGGTTCCAAGAATGCTGTATTTATTTAGTGTTAAATGAAGTCTTTGCCAAGTGCTGCGGAAGACAGGTTTAGTTTGCAGGAGTTGGCTGGCAATAGCGTGTCTGTCAACTGCTGTGTTAGAGCTACTAGAGAAACCCTGACAGATTTGTACCAGCCTCAGAATTTGCCCAGCAACTCCACCAACCTCCAGCATCCTCCATAATAGGGAAACTGAGGCACTGAGCTATGTGCAGCACTCAGTGTTTGGGGAACACAGCTCTCCTGAAGAGCACCATCCCTTCACCATGCTTCCCAGGCCTTCTCCCCAGTGGGTAATTCGGAGGGGCAAAAAGCCCCAGCACAGCCCCACTGCCCCACTGCCCCACAGCTGCCCTGCTGCAAGGCATTGCACTGCCTGCACCCCCTGCCCACCTCAGTGAGCCACAGAGAGCCTGGGGCTGTGCAGCCCGTGGGCTGGGACAGGCAGAGTGGGATGGACAGCAGCACCTGTGGAGCTGGCTGAGCACCTGGGGTGGCACAGGGCAGGGGATGGGGGGAGGACGTGGGCAAGGGCAGGGGGGAGAGATGAGCTCTGTTCACGTGCTCATGTGTCACGTACAGGAGATGGGAAAACATCTGGTGAACCCACGGCCAAAGGATTTCCCTACCTGAAAGGTATAGCAGAAAATCTACATCTCCTCCCATTAGATATTTTAGTTAGTGAGGAGTTCTACTCAGTCCTGCCAGTGAGTCTGTGCTTTACGCAGACAAGCAGAGAACCTTTGCACAGACAAGCAGAGACGAGCGAGAGCCTTGCACACACATCTCTAATGTGAGGTCAGGCCCAGCACCCAATGGGCTTCTGAAGAGGTGAAGGACAAATCCATTTCAGTCACTTCATTCCTCCCTTATGGGGCTGCGTATTTCAAATTCAACTTCAGCAGATGAGAAAATGCTCCCTTGTCCCCCTAAGGGACGGATTCCTGCTGAGAATGGGGCTTCTTCTCAGCAGCCTCCCTGCTCCCTACCTGCATTTTGCTGCTGCTGTGGGTCCATGAGCCCCACGGCAAAAAAAGGCATTGTCAGGTTTGGGTGACCTTCCCTGGCCAGGAGAGCTCTGAGGCAGCACTGCCTTCTTTTCAGCAGCAGTGGGGAGAGTGCTTGTTGTGCCAGAGCCACACACTGAGCACAGAAGGGTTGGATTAAATAGAACAGGGCTGGATCCCAGATCAGTGGGTCAGAGGGCACACATCACAGAATCACAGGATGGTTTGGGTTGGAAGGGACCTCAAGGATCACGAAGCTCCAACCCCCCTGTGCCATGCAGGGCCACCAACCTCCCCATTTCACAGCAGCCCAGGCTGCCCAGGGCCCCATCCAACCTGGCCTTGAACACCTCCAGGGATGGATGGGGCATCACAGCCTCTCTGGGCAGCTGTTCCAGCACCTCACCACTCTCACAGCACACAACTTCCCCTGACATCCAACCTCCATCTGCCCTCCCTCAACTCCAAACCATTTCCCCTTGTCCTGCTGCCATCTCCCCTTTCCAAGAGCTGACTCCACAGGCAGAGCAGGTGCCCGTGTTTATCAGCAGCACAGCTGTGCCATGGGCTCAGGGTCAGAGTTTCTGCTTTGTTTTGCAGGCGAGGCAGCTCCGTGTTGCCATTCCCACTGCACTCACAACAGTGATTCCCTGTGGCTTTTATGCTTTTGTTGCTCTCTTTTTTTTCTTATGCTCTAATAGACAAGTATAAAAAGAATAGAAATAGTTTTGATAGTTATGTGCCTTAACTGTTACATGTTTTATATGTGGCCCAAGACAATTCCTCTCCGCTCTGTGTGGCCCAGGCAGACAGCCCAAAGGTTGGGCACTCGTGCTGCTCCATCCAGCAGTGACTGTGGATGTGCTGGGATGTGGGGGTTGTTTTGAACCCACCCATTTCCACTGCCCCCCAGCCAGAAACCTGGCATATGGAAACCAAGCAGGGCACTGCTTGTCCCGTGTGCTGGCAGAGGATGAATCGCTTGATTTAACAGATAGCATTTTCTCAAAAGAAGAAAATGAGAACAGGAAGATAATAAGTAACACAGGATGCCCAATCATCTCCTGATCACAACTGGGGGCCGTCCTTATCTCAGGGTCCACAGGGAGGCAACTGCTGGATCAAACGCTGCTGAGGTGAGAAGCTGCATCTGTAGCTGCAGTGCTGTGCGAAGGGCTCACAGCACAACCAGCTGTGTTGGAGGAAAGCACGGACCCCAGGCAGCCAAAGTCTGGAGGACTTTCTCCTAGAGAGCCCTGGGAGCAGCTCCTTGTCAGCTCTCCATCAGTGAGGGCTGGTTCTGCCTTCTCTGCTCCCCGGCTGCAGGCTGGCAGTGGGCTTGGGCCAGTGTGTTGGTTCCAACCTGCTTACAACAACCCTTGGTATTTACGGATGATTCAGAGCCAAAGAAATGTCCAACACCCAGTCAGCTGCCTTTTCTCCGAACTAAACAAATTAAATCAGCCTTTAATTGAATTCCACTCTGTTGAGGCAAACTGGAGCTCAAGCCCTGGGATTTCCTTTGATTGTTCCCACCGGTGAAGCTTTCATCCAGTTTCACTCTTGTGTCTGGCACTTCTTAATGACTTCATATGGATCTGAATGCAAATTGGCTTAATGAAGCTGGGCTGCTCTCAGCTGGGCTGAGGGGAAGGCAGCACGCCATTTAATGCCACAGGGCAGCACGCCCAGGCTCTGGTGCTGGTGTCCAAGGTAGCGCAGCAGCTCGCACAGGATCAGATCACTTTCTGCTGTTCTACAGGTCTTGCTTTCCAAATTGCCTAAACTTTGGGGTAAGGAGCCCCATAATCACAAGAAGGGTTAGCTCTCAGGGAGCTCTGCTCAGCAATCCCAGCCAATGCATGTGGTCCTATGGACCATGGACAGCCATGAGCAAACAGATGCCCCTGCAGCCCCCTCACCAGGGGGTGGGCCAGGGCTCCATCTGCACTGGTAACTCAGTGAGGATCAGACATGGACCCAAATTCATGTGTATGCTTAGCTTTTCGAAACCACAAACTTTCCCAGAGTGGAAAGGTCTTGGTGTGGCTGTGCCTGTGGTCAACTACTGCTTTCTAGGACAGCACCCAGGCACAGCTGTAGTCTTGTGCAGATCAAAGTCTGTTCCTCCTGTGCAGCCCATCTGGTTGGAAGGGTTTGCTT
>NW_024884172.1:0-16740 GCF_019232065.1 Centrocercus urophasianus
TTTGTAATATGTAGCAAAACAGCATAGGAGGGTGATGACAATCATTTTTATTTTAAGTACAGAAGCTCAAAATTGTCTGGTGAGCTCCAATGAGCACTTGGATCATCTGTGGAACAGAAGGTAGAAGAATTATTCTAATTTCCACTGCAATCTTAAAAGATCCTAAATCTTTTAAGTCCACTTTTTTGACTTTGATTACACTTTGAAAGAAAACGTTATCCAATTTTATATTACTGTTATATACCATTGCTTGTTCTTTAACTAAAGATTCCTTTCCATCCTAAAGTCTCCGTGTGATTTCAAAACGCTGCCCACATCACTGCTATATACATATGAAAGTGTTGCTACTGGCAGAGAAACGGCTGTGGTTTTTCTGCAAAGCTTTTATCAATTTTCGCTTGATTATGAAAGTATAACATATAATTGTGTTATCCGTGACTGCAGTCATTAGCAGGAGGGCAAGAAATAGAATCTTTCTAATGAATCTTTCTAATGCAGGCTTATGGAGAGTTCCCAGGACAGATCACATTTGACAGGAAAAGAGTATTCATGCAAACCTGCACAAAGTCTGTTCTGTATTCAGACAGAATAAAGTTAGTCTACTGAAAGCAGTGTTGGGCTCCTCCTGAGTCCCTGACAAAAAGCACAAATATTGGCTTTTTATTCTCTGCTGCTCTTTTATTCAAATAGAATAAATTATCAGCCATTCATTTTTCTTTAATATATCCAAATGAGCTTTCTTGGCATTTCTGCCTTGCTACATAGCGGGCTGGAAACTTGAGTTTAATATTCCTGTTCAGCTTAATACCATAGCTTTTCATGGTTGCTCTCTCTCTGCTCCTGGAGACCTTGTAACAATCTTTGGAAGATTTTTGTACTTTATGAACATTCTATACTTCAGTATTTGTTCTACAACAGTTGATATGTAGAGGAAACCAGAAACACCACCCAAAAAGCCACAAACAACTGTCAATGGGCCAAAAGGCCACATGAGTATCAGGTCAGCTGTGGGTAAAGGTTGACTTTGAAGAAACAGTGTTAGATATTTACATTTAAAACAGCCCTAGGAGCCTTGGGCTGATAATATTTAATTCCCTCACATGTAGGGGAGTTGAGCTCTCAACTCTCAGTCCTAAGGAGACCCCAAGGGCCGGATTCAGTGAGAAGCTGGAAATCTACAGTATATACGGAAAACGGGTATTGCATTTCACTTGCTATTACATGACAAATTTTCTCTTCAGAGGTGTTAGAAAAGATTTTCTTGAAGCATTTCTGCCTGCCTCCTACATGTGGCAAGTGTTTCTGAAAAACTGCATATTTGTTGTGATGCCACAGAAGATATTAGCAACTCATCTGATTTTGCAGCTCAGAGGGGAATAATCTTTCTTCTATAAGCTGATGAATTGTCAAGATTTGCTCACAAAAATAAATAAATAAATAGGTAAGTAAGTAAGTAAATAAATAAATAATTAAATAAATTAAAGCAACTTGTTTTCAACCCTAAGCATTTGTCAGACAAGGTGTTTGGCTGGAGCTATGAGTGCCTCTCCTCCCACAGCTGAGATATACCCTGAGCCTCCTGGCATCAAGGGCACCCTGTTTGCTTGGAGCACTGCAGCAACACACATCTTTCTTTTCCCCTATGAAACCTGGATATAGGTCCTGAGAAATGGATGCAACTGATAGCCAAGAACCTGAGAAGAGCCCTGGCAGGTGTAAGCTTCTCTGGGATTTGGATTAGCAGGTTAAAATGAAGTATGGGTTAAACATTACCCTTACATTCACTCAAGATCTGGGGAGGACTGTAGCCTGTGCTAGGTTTCATGTTGCCATGGCTACTCTGTCCTTGCTGGGTGGTTCAAATGCACACATTGTTTTTTGTGCGAGTGACAGGACTGCATTTAGTTGCATTTAGATGCATCACGTGCATGGTCATCTGGTCTGAGAAAACTTGTGGACTTGGTTTGTAAGTTTTGTATGTGCTGCCTCCAGACCTGCTCTGCCGAAGGAGGCTGTGCGTTACTTTTAAATAATGCAGTAAAAATAAGAAGGGAAAGCAAGAATCCAGATATTTTGGTGCTAATCTTACAAGTGTTCTCAATGATTTTAGGGAAATGTAATTCATTCTACACATTTCTGCAATTGCTTACATCATTTTCATAGGAAAAATATAGCCCTGAATGGCTATCACTTCTAGTTTGGTCATAACCAGACACAAACACAAGTGAACTGATTCCTAGCTTTCTGTCTTCTACAAGCATTAAGTCTCATGAAACAAACTGCATTTTCTTCCCAAGTGTGTTCAACGGTTCATGAGCTGCTCTGCCATTTTTGGCCTGAGTCCAGTTTCCCTTGCCTGCTAAGGACTGAAAGTTTTCAAACAGATTGCTGTAGCGTTATATATACAAAACAGTGCAAAATAACTAGTAAACAAGCTGTAGCTTTTTTGTGTGTGTGCAAGAACTTCTACACTTGGACAATGGAATCTGGAAAATTCTCAGAAGAAAAGAGTGTATGAAGTAAATTTATGATTTATGATGGCAGATGGATAATACATTCCGCTTGGCCAGGACACTAGAACACTTTTACAAAGCCCAGCAGCCCTCTCCAATAGTAATAGTTTGTCTCTGTGGAAAGACAGCATTTCTGGTTTGCCTCTTCCTTTCTGAGCTGTATGTAAGCACATTTTTCTTCTTGGATGTCTTCATGTTGTAAAGAACAGTGGAGTGTTTTTTTCTTGCCCTTGCAGGTAAAGGCCAAGATTACTGATGATCCAGCACCAATTCTCTCCCTGCATCTTTTCCAGTACAGGGACTGGCAGCATCAGCTGAGGACCTCCCCAGCATAATGGAATCTAGTTACCATCTACAGGTGTAAATCTAAAAGCAGAGAAGGAAAAATAAGAACTAGTACCTTCTTTTCATAGCTTCTATCTGATCTGCAGCTTTAAATAGGAGAAGGGATAAGTTCTCTTTTCCTTTTTGATGTAATCATTTTTACAGTGACTTTCAAAACCAACTCTTTCAAAGACAAAGCTTCCAACTTCAGAAAGCCACAAAAAAGAAGTTAAATTACATAGACTTCTTACAGCCACAAGTAACCCAAGACTGAAAAGCTGAGCTAGCATGGAAGAACATATAGCAATTTTTATGTGACTCCATGGATATTAGTATGCCTTGGGGAATGTGGATATTTGTAATATTCTGAGAGGTTTCTCAGCTAAATCTGTATCACATTTGCTCTGCTTTCACTTTGCTTTGTTTTCACTTCCATTGCAGTCACCAGCCATGCTGGAAGCATAAGAATGAGGCTAATAAAATTTCATACATACGAATAGGATACAAAAATAAAATCACTTCAAGGTTCAGAGTAAGTGGAAGGTGAAATGCTACTGCATGCAGCAGAAAATTTTCTCAGCACATATACTGATATTATTCATTTGAGATCACCTTTATTTTCATCTTCTTCAGTGCAATCACACACATTTATTTATGCAACTAATGTTAGAATGTCATGCTTATTTTTGTATACCCAGCATATGTATATCTAACCACAAATATGTAACATACAGAGAACAATCACTACATCAGAAAACCCAGTGGTAGCTTCTAGTGGGCCCAACCGTGTTGTTGAAATCTTTAGCTCTTTTCTTGCCAAGCTACCTTGCAGCTCTATATGTTTTTCAGAAGAATTGAGCTCTTTCCTGTTTTGACTGTGGAGGAGAAACTCAATATCAATTATACAACCTTTTGTTTTTCCCTTCTCCCAAGCCAGTTATTTTTTCACTCTTGATCATGGCTGTTGGTCAAGAGAAAAAAAAAATTGCAGAAACAACAACATATTTTGTTTCTTTTGACAAATTTTTCTACATGGACATGGCTATGTAGACATCTATGTACCACTGAAAACACTTCAGCTTAACCATTTCCCATTTTAGAAAGAAATTAACAAGCTCCTTTTTGACCAGGTTTCTGGCCTTCTAAGTCTCATACCTTACAAGAACAGGTCTTATGTCCTAGAAACAAAAATCAAGAGCTCAAGAACAGGGAGTAGAGTCAATAGTTAGCTACTCCACTTTGCTGAATGTAGGCATGCTGCGTGCCTGTGTGTAGGTATAAATTGCTGCTTTAAGCTATACCCATTTTAATCACTGGGAACTTTTTGAGGGGTTTTCTCTCTCCTGACCACATTCTTGTACAGTGAGATTAATTACCCCACACCTGGCAGCATGACACAGGGGAACCCATGCCACTCTGCTGCCCTGAGGAACCTGGAAAAGCTCAGTCCTCAGCTTAAATTGGATCCTGTGCCAAAGACAGTATTTAAGCCCCTCTCCAAGTCCTCGGGAAGATAACAGCAGGGCTGTATCTCTGCAGATAAAAAGTTGAAAGTCTTCAACAAGATTACAACACAGGAGTGATAAGACCAAAACTGGTACTTAAAATAGAAAATACTTCACTGATGGCTAAAAATTGAAGTGCTGGCCTTTGGGACAGAGTTTCAAACTCTCGTCCACGTCTCGTCATTCCACTTACTCAGGACTGAAATAGAAACAGCTAGAGTGAAAGAGGAAGAACTGAAGCCCGAAATTCAGCGATTAGCAATGTGGAGCCTGCAGCACATCTTGCAGGCAGCTGTTCTGTGAAGCATGGCCAAAGAAACTAGAGAGGACTGAAGAAATAAGTCATTTTTGTTGGTAAACATTCGTCAGCTTGTGATGAGTAATAATTTCTATTTGTGTGTGATTTAAAAGCCACTGTCAACTGAGATGTTATCAGAAGACATGCCAAAGTATACAAATGTTAGTAGCTGGAAGAACACGAAAAACAAAGACAGACATGAGAAGGAGGGAATATTTTTAATATTTCTTCTTCAAGGACTTTTGGAGACTAAGAAAAAAGTATGAAAATTTCAATTTTCTGAAGTTTTTCCTCTCCAAATTTTGGAATGAAGTTCATTCTTGGAATTACCAAGAAACTTTCAATTCCTGCTTTCAATATGTCTGTCTGTAGCCTGAATTCTGGTGCTATGACAGCCTGAGCTCACTGTGCAAGCATATTCATTCAATTTCCTTCATTGCCCTTGCATCATTTCCCATTTGTACGCCATTACTGTGCTTCATAACTAGTATCTTTTACTCCTCATATGCAGAACACTGAGATAGCATAAGATGCCATAGAATCCTTAGATAGAAACTACCTGTAAAATGTATGTATTTACATTAATAGAAAACAGTCAACAATTTGAGTGATGCATTTGCAGTTTTACGTACCGCATAAATCATTTACTTGTTCCCTGTTTGTGACAATCTGCAGTTTAAGCAAATTATTTGCTGACACAAAACATTACTGGAACTATAGGTTCAGAAGCTTTTCTGCACTCTTTTATCTGCTCCCTTTTCTTCCCTGAGCATCTTGATCTCTCTTGAAAAAATACTTTGAAACTCAAAGCTGGTATTTTTATGAGCTGCATGCTGGGTAGTATTCTGAAGGCCATGTTCTAATTGAGCGAATGTGGCTTCCCTTCAAAAACAAGTATTTAAGTATTTTCAGAGTTCTTTCAGTAGCAGCTAGCTTTTTTTTTTTTTTTTTTTTTTTTTTTCAAAGTCTTGTGGGCAGAGTGAATATCCAGCACCTGCTTCGCATTCTTCACACTCTCGTATCCTGCAGTTTGGTCTCCTTCTCCCCCAGTAGTATGCTGTTTCCTACAAGGAAAACTTTGAGATGTAAAAGGCACCTTTCAATTTAGTCCTTTCCAATAAACCAAATGAATAATTCCAAAGCCAGTAGCAGAATGGTTAGATTAGAGTTGTCCTGGCACAGAGGCACTCAGTCTTATGTATTACATCAATTTTTTCATTGCATGTGATGTGAATTTTGCTCCTGCTGGAAAAAGTCTTGATGCAACAGAGGGACTCGAATCTTCAAAGAGTGTAAAAAAGCATCCCAGCATGAGTACCTCCTGAGGGTTCCAGCCTTTTGGAGGAGCAAATTCAGTCATGTCTGCTGCTATGGTATAGGCATAGGTGCCTCCCTCCACATCTTACTCAGTGCTGATCTTACAGAGAGGTAGTAGGAGATGATGGTCCTTGGACAAAAGACAGGACTTCTCTCTCCTTCCGCCTGCAAAGCTGAGCCTGGAAAAGAGCAGAGGCAAGTTTTGAGCATTATTGGCAGCACCATGGTCAGATCTAACATGTAGGGCTGAGATTACAGAATCTCAGGATTTGCTCAAATCCAGAATGATTCACTATTCAGAAATAAGTGGAGAAATGACTCAGAAGCTTGCCTGCTTGGTGAGAATTCATATCGCATGACCATTGTACTTGGCTGCAGGATCAGGATGTTGCTGGAATATGTAAATCTCTAGAACCAGCTGCAAAAGTCAGCTTAGCGGGACTTCACAAATTCTCATCCCCTTGTCTCTTTCTACTATGGCTTCTGGTGTTGCACTGTCTCCTTCCATCCCAGAAGGATGGAAGAAAACTTAAGACTCCCCAAGCCTCCAATACTACTTAGTAACAACATGTACAAACAGTAGAAAAACTTCAGTGTATGTGACAGTTATAGTCCTTATTTCTCAGCTACTGAAATGAACGTTGCATGAAGAAGTCTTTTTTCAGTACTTCCTCCTTATCCCTCCTTCCTCTGCCTGATATTTTTGCCTACCAATGTCTCCTGGCAAAACTACAGATACGTCAGCATCAGAAGCTGCTTTCAGGCAGTTTCACTTCTGTTGCTGGAGAGGACAAATATCTGGCTTGTAAGAAAACAAGAATGCTGCCATGTCTATGCTCTGATCCTCCATGCCTTCATTGCTATTCAACCTTCCAGTTGCATCCAGCAGCAATGACACTTGTCCTGCTCTGGCTCTGTCTTGAAGCTGCCCATAGTATTCCTTGCACATCAGCTTTAAAGCTGTAGCTTTCAAGTAGTCCCTGCTTTGAGCGGGAGATGGAAATGGTGGTCCCACATAGTCTCCTGCAAACTAAATTGCTCCCTGATTGTATTATTGACTTCACTTCTGTCTAGAAAGGTAAGTGGAGTCATTCTAGTCTAGGAAAATTTTGAGAAAAAATACTTGATTTCCTACTGAAAATTATTTAAGATTGAAAGATTGGACCCTCTATGTAGTCTGTTGTGTCTCCAGATATGATACTGAAGGATAGTTGGCAAATTTGATCTCTGTGTTTTAACTGGTTGCTACTTTTGGGCTGTATCAAACCACAGGGTAGTCTCATTGCACATTTGAATGGAGGAATGAAGGATTCAATCAGTTTGAAAATTAGCCAAAAACACAGAGTTTATGCTGTGAACAGAAAGTCAAAAATATATTTCCAGTTACTTATGTGTCAGAACTGGAATATAGTTGCCCAAATATAGGATGTGGGCAACTGATGTGAAAATATGACAGCAATGTGTGTACTGAAAAAGAAAAATATCAGCTAATGTCTCTGCCATGTTAAAGACAAATCTGAAAGACATACATACAACTCAACCAAAAATTGCTCAGGTTCACCTTACTGGTACAAGTTCTGTAGGTTTGCCTCAGAAAGAAAGGAGCTTCCTGGTGACGGAAGTAGAGGAAGAGCCTAACCTCCTAAGAAGGTATTCAATGAATTATTTTGTATTCATATTTCTTTTTAAAATGTTGTTGTGTCTTCTTTTATAAAAATAGAAAAGTCATTTTGTCAGGAAGTTCATCATCTGGACTCCCTAAAACTGTTTATAGTGAAAATGTGTCAAACCTGGGTCATATGATGATGATAAATAATATTTCACCATTCCCTTCTCTGCCCTTTCCTGTCTGTAATAATTCTGTGCTTTGTCTTCTACTTAGATGAATTCAGATTATAAATGCTTTGTGACAGGTGCTGTCTTGTTCCATGTTTATGAGATACTTAGAGTGATTAGATGAACATTCACCGGATCACTGTTTTTTAACCTTATTTGATGATAAAGCAGAGGGAAGACTTGCATTTGTGCCATGAACATCTGCATTTGAGAATTGTACTCATTCTGAAATTTGTCTTCAGCCAGACAGAGAGCAGCTGTCAGGAATGCATCGTGACTTCTAGGGGAGCAGAATCCTCTGTGGTCTGTGGAAAAAGGCCCAACTTCTCTGTCTCTCTTGGTGAAAATATAGTGCCCAACTGCTCTTGTAGCATTTACAATAAATGTCATGAGAACAAGCTGTTCCTGTGACATTCTTGGCTTGGCCATCTGGTAGAAAAAACAGGAGAATAAGAGGCAAGAAAGGGAAATGGCAAGAGAACTGAATGTGCAGGCATGTGCGTGTGTGCACAAGAGTCAGGTAGGAGGAGGGAGAGGAAAAATCAAGAGTGTATAAAAAGTAGGAGGGAAATGAACACAGAAATATACCTAAAGAGGAATTAAATTGTGTTCCTGTAAAAGAGAGAAACTAAATGCAATGTACCAACAAGGTGGAAAAGAAGGAAGAAAGGAAGGGAGGAACAAAGGGAGGGAGGGAGGGAGAGAAGGAAAAAGAAGGAAGGAAAAGTTTAGAAATTATTGGGTTATTCCATTAATTTTGTTAGAAATTGAATTTAACCCTTTGCCAACCACTTGTGCTGTCACCTGAATTTAGTGGCATACGTACTGCTTAACTCACACAAAGAGTCTTTGCACTGAACCGCCTCTGCGTTGTATGAAGCAGTATTCAGGAGCCTGAGGTAGATATAACATGAATTTTGACTTTCTTATTACATGTTCATCTAGGCTTTCCAATTATTTTTTGAATTTCATAAATAATGTAGCTACTAGTTCTTTTATTATCAATTATAGAGGCTATCTGAGATACAACAAAAGGAAAACTCAGCCTACTCATAGATACTACTATCTTTCTTCCACTTTCTGTCCCATTTCAGTACAAGGAAAGTTTTTATACTCTGAGCTGACATCTCACTACTGGACTTTGGATGATGGTGTTTCAGACAGCTTCACTGATTCAGCACTGGTATCGGAGCTGCTGGGATGTCATTGGGTGAGCTGTAGGTTTACTGAGGTTGTGTTCATGTGTGCAAGGAAGTTTGCTGTGGGACATTTGGCTTGTGTTACGGAGAAATCTTCAGCAAATGCTGAGCTGACCATTCCAAGATACGTCTAAGGAAGAGCATCTCCTCACCCTGCCACGGAATATAATGCAGATGCATATCTACAGGGAGTCCTCTGGAGAAGCTCCTGCCCTGTCTTCCCATGGAATCAGCCAGGAAAGTGTATACCAGGCAAACTTACAGCTCCTCCAAAGTGTATGTTGTGCAAGTATATGGCTCCTCTGGCCATGTCAGCATTGAGTCTGCCCTGCTCACCTCAGGGACTCGTGTATGAAAGAGAGGACAGCTTTTCTCCAAGGCAAAGCAGGTTGATATACGTGGCTGTATAACTCAGGACTATGCTGGGAGCACCAGGAAAGAAACCATTGGGCATGCTTCTGCTTATAGACTCTGTCTGCCATAACTTGATAAGACTACTTGATAATGAAAACACAAACATATATTGATAAACTGCATCTTCTTTTAATTAGTACAACATGATGTTGAACCACGTGCTGGCAGAGAAAATATCTGCATCTGGCAGTGGAGTCATAGAGAGTATGAAGAAATTTCCATCAGTATTAGAGCAAATCTTAAAGAGACTGTGCAGATGTGGATAAATCTGAGGCTCATCAATATCCTGGAATAGACAGAATTATCATTTTTACATACTGTCTTGCATTACCCTTTTTATTATCCCTTCCATTTCTTCTTTTAATCCTTTGATTATTTTCTTTGTCATCTGTGTAATTTTAATTAAATAAACTGGCTTTTAATTTTGACTCAGTGCCTTGGGACCAATCTATTTCTTTCCTGTTGTCACTTCTATCCATGTTGTACAGCTCTGACCAACATTTGTTGTCTGTCTAAATATCAAAGGTATTTAAAAATGGGAGCAAAAGAGGAAAATTGCAGGCAAAAAAAACCCACCAGACTAGCTATGATTTATGTGCAAAAACATTTGTAATCTCAAAGCTGATTGTAGAGTAAAGTTCAAATGCTGAACTTGAACAGAAGTCTTCATTACTGATCAAAGGTGGACACTATTCCTTGAGTAAAGCAATACTTACCTGACAAAGTAGATTAATATTAATGGCAGATCACTGCTGTGCTTGTCTCTAAACCTGGACTGTGAATACAGTTTTTCCACTGAGTTGCTGTACTGTTGGTGGATGCTGCAAAATGTAACATCACAGAGTCATAGAATCATGGACTCTTTTGATTTGGAAGGGACCGTTAAAGGTCATCCAGTCCAACTCCCCTGCAATGAACAGGGACACCTACAGCTCCATCAGGATGCTCAGAGCCCCGTTGAACCTGATTTTGAATGTCTCCAGGGATGGGGCATCCACCACCTCTATGGGCAACATGTTCCAGTGCCTCACCATTTATTGTAAAAAATTTCTTTATATCTAATCTAAATCTTCCTTATTTCAGTTTGAAATCATTTCCTCTTATCCAATCACAACAGATCCTTCTGAAGAGTCTGTCTCCTTTCTTACAGCCCCCTTTAGATACTGAAAGGTCACCCTCAGTTCTCCTCAGAGCTGTCCCTTCTCCAGGCTGAATAGCCTCACCTCTCTCAGTCTACCCTTGTAGGAGAGGTGTTCCATCCCTTGGATCATTTTCCTAGCCCTCCTCAGGATGTGCTGGAACAGGTCTATGTCTCTACTGAAGACTCCACATCTGAATGCAGTAGTCCAGGTGAGGCCTCACCAGCACAGAGCAGAGGGGCAGGATACCTCCATTACCTGCTGACTGTGGTGCTTTGGATGCAGCCCTGGATACAGTTGGCTTTCTGGGCTGCAAGAGCACACTGCTGGCACATGTCCAGCTTCCCATCCACCAGTGCTTCCAAGTCCTTTTTTGACAGAGCAATAAAAGGGCAGGGTAATACCTCCAAGTCCTTTTTGGCAGGGTAATATGTGTAATGCCCACATTTTGTGTTGATCAAGCGGGTAAAATCTGTTCTATTTGCTGCTGTTATCCTCTTGCCTCCTGCTTATAAAATGGGCATAAAGACATTAATTCCTTTGACAACAGTTTTTATGTAAGATCTAGAAGCTCTCTCCTCATTCAGGCTAATCCACTGATTGAACAGTAGTTATGAAGGCATGCCAAAAAATTACAAGAATCAATGAAAATAACATCTCCACCCCTCTTTATTTATTTATTTATTTATTTTACCATTGAAAACAAATCTCTATGTAACTGGAAATAGCTCCAGTGAGAAATAACAGCATCACTCCTAAGAATAATTACAGTTGAGAATTATTTATTGTCATTGTGCTGTTTTGTCATTGAAGGTATAGGCGGGAAAAAGATAGGGATAGTTTACAATGAGCTTTGGAAGAGGCACTCAAGGTACAGAAGATTTTGGAGGAGGCACCAAGAAGATAGCCTGTTCTGGATTCAGATGCAGTGTTCCCTGTGTCTGCAGCATCTCTGAAAGGGAATGAAATTTAGAAGTATGTCTATTACATTATAATCCAGCACGTGGGATATGAAACATATGGATGGGAGGCTAGTGAGGCTCACAGCAAGGAATAAAATGTAATTAAGCAGCAAACAAAGCCGAGTCAATCATATATGTGCCAATCTGTTAGAAACATCCATGGTGCAGTGTGGATGGCCAAGGATGTAAGCAGTGTTTGACCTGAGAAAAAGCAATTATTAGTGATATACTATGCAATTACAACGGTGACAGCTGACAAACAAACGTAGGGATTATGCAAAGAAGCATTTCTAGAAATCATAGCAGATCTATTCTATTCACTGTTTGGCATCATTTATTTGACTTTGTAAAACAAAGCTAAGAGAAGAAAGTGTATAATCATTTTGGGTCCTGTTTGGAATTTTAAGACTGTAAGATAAATTTCATGGTGCTGACATGAAGATGATGATGGGAAGATCGTGAGATTACTGGCAATCCAGCAAAATAGATGAATGATATA
The DNA here is from genome assembly GCF_019232065.1 of Centrocercus urophasianus. Taxonomy (NCBI): domain Eukaryota; kingdom Metazoa; phylum Chordata; class Aves; order Galliformes; family Phasianidae; genus Centrocercus; species Centrocercus urophasianus. The sequence continues at coordinate 12,007 of NW_024884172.1, forward strand.
CACTAGCTTCCCTGTAAGTATCAGATAAACCTATAAGAGCCAACATTTTATATCAGAAGTTCATATTTGCATAAAATAAGTGAATAGAAGATATAGAAGGAACCGTGTTCCCCGTGTCCCCTTCCCACAGACCAAATTTGAATGTGTAGTATGGTTTACAGTGAGGCCATACTAAATGGCTATGCCACAATAATCCAGACTACGGCACTACAAAGCAAACTGAAACTGAGGAAAACTCAGTTCCTCATGATCAGGCATCCAGTTGCCTCTGAGGAAACCTGGACAGCCTCAAGGAAACTAAAACTCTGGGGGAATATCTGCACCAAAATCTATGAAAAACCCAAGGATACTGTGAGACAAATCTTACATTCTAGTGGAATCTTTCACCTTCAGTTCTGTTCTCCCCCTGAAACATTATATCGTGGCACCAGGAATATCAATTTCAAGAAGAAACAAAACCAAATGAAAGTCTTAAGCACCACAAAGCTGTGAAGCAGCCAGAGCAACCAAAGAATATCTCTGAAGAAAATTTGGGTGCAGTACTATGGACAAGCATAGGATTCTGACCAGCAGAGAAAAGAATAAGTTTGTATAAAAGGGATCTGCCTGTTCTTGGCTTTCCAGCATGGAAAAGATCTTAGCTTTTTGTAAAAGTGCAAACACATCACAAGCGACTGAGAAACACTGTGTAGAGGCCATTAACCAAATATTACGAAGGAAAAGTAGATAAGGTAGATAAACTAGATACCTTGTGATATATAAACTATGAGGGGAGAGGGCATATTTCCGAGATACATCTTAAGTTGCTGTATAGCTCATGCAATTGAACACTGTACTTGAACTTTCTCACTTATGGCGAGAGGTTCTAGGTTGAGCAGCATCACCTCTTATAAATGCTAAGAAGAGAAAATTGCTCTAAAACTATTCAAACCACAAACAGGCAATGTCAAAGGAACATATTTCTATCACTAAGTTGAGAATGAACTGTGTATTGATGACCAGATAATAAATGTAAATGATTTATAAACTGACACTGTACAGTGGGCAAGTGCGTAATTGCTAGAGACACTAAAATTGCAAAATAGCATACTGCAGATTATAGTTTTTACTGAAGGAAATTAATTGAAAGATTATTTCTCCATTTTCTGAAAAAGAGACTATCCTAAAGATACTAAAGCCAGTAGCTTGATCCAGGAAATAGAAGGAATATGGAAAATGAAAGATATGCTGGGATGTGTAATTCTCACACAATACTTCAATATACTGCAGCAGAACGCAAATGGGAACGTTTGGTGCGGTGTTGCTATGTCCAAAAATGTTGAAGAACAATAATAATGTTTCTCAAAAAACAAAGCCAAAATAGTTTTTTACTTGGAATCCAGAAGAGTAATTCCTACCCCTGTGAAATAGAAGTGCTTCCACACAAAATAATTGAACCCATATTTTTGCATAAGATTCAGTAATACATTAAATGAAAACCATGACCCTAATCACACACTCCTTTTTAGCCTGGAATAAGGAATCAGCATAGACATTTAAATTACCAGCATTGTTTTTGTTCTTAATGCATCATTTCTTCCCGAGGGTGCCCACAAAGCTATGGAAAAGAAGAGTAAAAAGAAAAGGGAGCCGAGAGGATGCTGGGAAGTGCCAGAAGCACTGTTGCTTTGTGCAGAAATGTGTAAGAAAATGAAGGTTCTATTTTCTGCACCATGTCATAACCTATAGATAGTATATACGAGTAGTTAAGACAACAGCTACAATTGATGAGACAAGAAACAGAGGCTGCAAGGCAAAATGCTACCCATCAAATACCCAAGTAAAATAATAGCAAGGAATGGACCTGGGATATAGATCAGATCAGTTGTAAGTTCGAAACTTACAATAGCAGTGAAGCTGTAACTAAAGATAACTACAAAGGAAAGGCAGGCTAAAAAAATGAAAGGCTTTCTTTTTTTAATAGTTAAAGAGCTCTCTCAAAATTAATGAAGGAATAAAGCAAACCAGCAAGCTCCTTTTCCCTTCCAGCAGCTAGAGGGGAGTGGAGTTTCAATTTTATAAATTGCTAGCTAATCTGGAATTAATATAAACTTTTAATGTCTAACTTATGGGTCAGATCTATCATCCTCCTCCTTTCTGCATTTAAAAGTGCCATTCAAAATATTTAGGATGTTAAAAATACAGCTTTCCTGGGGAAACGAAGAAACAACTGTGTTTTCTGAGGAATGTTTTAAAATGATTCTATACTTAGTACAGTGTTCCCAAAGCTAAAAAAAAAGTAAATAAAAAATAAATAAAAAATTCCAAACAGAGACAAGATGTGTTCAAAACAACAAAATGATGAAAAATGATGATTGGCAGTATTTTATGTCATCAGTGTTGCAGTCCTTCAAATTACAGAAAATCCTCAGATGCGTATAATGAGGCCATTAAAACAACCTTAACTCTGCCCTGTTTCCCACAGTGCAATAGCCATCTGATTATGATTAAACGTTCTCAGTGTCTGCAGTCCCAGAAAGAATAAATTACTTTTTCATTTATTGATGTTTTATTTTCAGTTCTCTTACATTAACCTCTGTTACCTTTGCTGCAATGAGTAGAATTTTGAAAAGAAAGATTTAAGATTACATGACAGTAAGTGCCAAGATGTGCATAGCTGAAAATTCATCTGCATATTGCTGTTTCCATCAATGAAGCTATCAGAGACTTCTCATTTGAAAGTGGCTTTCAAGTCTATTGCTCTTAATGGGAATAGGACCATTTTCCCTGTTGTGTTGTGACAGTCATCACCTCATTTTGTTTTCAGCACGCACAGAGTCAACAAAATAATGCTTTTGGTGAGTTAAGCCGTCCCTCTATAGATGCTCCTAATCTGCAAGGCAAGTTTGCCCAGGTTGATCTCCCTGTTTTGCTGCCAGTATCTATAAGGGCTATTCTAAATCTTGGCTTTTTGAAGGTGTATTGCTGCTGTTTAATAGGAGTCTACACTGTTCAGAAGCTTGGAGTCCATGAGAGGACAAGGTCCTGTTCCGTGAGGAACAGGTCCCTGCTCTTCTAGCCCAGGTAACGAGTCTCATGGTTTTGGGACAGAAATATTTCAGTTCAACTGTCTCTTTGAAGTTCCAAGGCAAGGTGACCACCCACTTGTTTCATCTTCTGTTTTGGTTCATCATGGTGATAATGAGATACAAAGTAAGTGATTACAGACAGCCATTCCTGTAGAGCTCTTTGCATTTCCCTACAAAGCAAGCTCCAGCTGGCTTTTGTTTGTTCAAGTTGTTCAAGCTTGTTCAAGTTTCTGAACTACTCATTCTTGCTCCTTCCACCCCCCCTCCAATTTTGCGGCTTTGTTATATTATGAATTTTATTTATCTTTGTTACTGGCAAATGCTCTCTTTGCAGCTAAGTCCTGCTTTCTGTTTCCAGGCACATTTTTTTCCTCACGTTGCTAGGCAATATTAGTTTTTTTCTTACTTTACTACTCATGTGACTTAGGCTCACCATCTCTTTCCAGCATTACCTCACACCTTTTATTCATTACCACCTCTGCTCTCACTTGCACAGATGAATAAAATTAAACAAGTGAACACTAAATGGAGCTTAAAATGAAGACTCTTTGCTGTACTTTGTCTTATGAAGTCAAAATTTATTGCAAAATTCATATTTTAAGAAATGAGATTGCACAATTCCCCTGAAGAACACTTTTTAATAAAACCCTAATTTAATGTGAACAATTCTGGTGGAGTGAAGAAGGCCTGGGCTGTAATTATCTAGTCTATTCTCATGCCTAAAATGTTGAGGTTGATACTTTTCTGTGTTTATTTAAAACACCTTCATAGAGGTCCTTTGGGATCTAATTTATTAAACCCACTTCAGCAAACACTGGCAGGATTAAGAAATCAACCCCTTTTCTTTCATCAAAAAAGGAGGGACTAAACTACTGATGGTATTTTATATCAGAGAATTCAAGTAATACACTGCAGATGTTCTGTCCCAGGTGACAACATGGAAATTACCTTCACAGGAGCTGTGAAATATCCGATTTTTTTATGTCTTCAAAATTTTCCCCAAACTTTTTCTTTCACAAACAGATGATTGTTCTCATCACCTAAACTGCTTCAGTCATATAACTTCAGCACTGGATTGTGTTCAAAATGACACATATCAGCATGGAAAACATAGTTCATTATTGCAGCTGACAAAATCAAGATAAAGAGTTCCTCATCCTTTCCCTTTACCAAACTCAGTCTCCTCAAAGGAGGCCTACAAGAAAGACAGAGAGAGATTCAATAGGGTGTGTAGTGACAGCACAAGGAGTAATCACTTTAAATGGAAAGAGAGTAAGTTTAGATTAGGTATAAGAAAGAAATTCTTCATGATGAGGGCAGTGAGGCACTTGAACAAGTTGTTCAGAGAAATTGTGGATTCTGCGTCTTTGGAAGTGTTCAACTCCAGGTGGGATGGGACTTTGAGAACCTGATCTAGTGGAAGATATCTTTGATTAAGGCAGGGAGCTTGGAACTAGATGACCTTTAAAGACCCTTCCAACACAATCCATGTTTCCTTATGAGGAGCTGCTCAAGTTGCCTTTTCAGGTGTTTGCGCCAGAGACACTGCAATTGTTGATTTCAAGAAGAGGAGATGGAGAAAGGTGAAGGGAAGGAGGAGAGGAGAGGAGAGGAGAGGAGGAAGGGAAGGGAAGGGAAGGGAAGGGAAGGGAAGGGAAGGGAAGGG
>NW_024884172.1:16750-47456 GCF_019232065.1 Centrocercus urophasianus
AAGGGAAGGGAAGGGAAGGGAAGGGAAGGGAAGGGAAGGGAAGGGAAAGAGGAGGGGGAGGGAGAAGTGGAGGGGGAAGGGGAATGGGAAGGGGAGGGAAGGGAAAGGGAAAGAAGGGGGAGGGGAGGAATGGAAAAGGAAAAGGAAAAAAGAGAAAAAGTAAAAGAAAGAGAAAGAGAAAATCCTCTGAGTATTGCTTGAATATATTTTATATAAAAACAGCAGTGTAAATTCTCAGTCAGTACAGATCAAAGTAGTCCCTTTGACAGCAGGGCAAATCTATGGCAGATGAAGCTTACAAAAGTCTTAAAAATCAGATTGGATGGGCTTCTTTTGTACCACTAAATCACATCCCTAGCAATTGCAATTTGTTTGTTTGTTTGTTTTTTTCAAAAAAAAAAAAAAAAAAAAAACCCCAACAAAAAAAACTTGGCTAGTTTTGATATGTGAATATATTTTTGCTTTGTTATGATAGAATGAAGATAGATGAAGATTTTGTTTTGTTTTGGTTTGGTTTGGTTTTTTTTTTGTTTGTTTTTTCCCTTTACAGAATGGCTGAGAGAAAGGCATTAGTCTGATGAATATGGAAGATATGTTTCATAGTCAAAGCAGAAAGGAAAATAGAATATAAAGAGTGGAAAATTTCTCTGTCTGAATACTCTAGTGTACCTTTTCTGAAACTTGATGGGACTGGCAATGATTTATGATAAGGTGGACTTAAAAGTGAAATACACAGGAATCCTCATGCAAAATATTTCTAAGTATCTTGCACACTGCCCTGTTAATTTGGCCTTAATGTCCAACTCTGTCTGAACTTCTAAAGTGTGTACAAGATCTAATTCTTATCACTTTCATCACTTCTGTTACAAGTCTTGTTTAGAAATCTTTGTATCAGAAAGTGCTATCAATCTCCTTGTTCAAGCCTTGCAAAATAATTTTTCACTTACAGGCCACCTAAAGACCAAACTGTAACAGTCTGTTTTCTTATATAATTGTTTTTAGGTAGGAGTTGGCCTTACCCTTACACCAGCTCACAGCTATGTCCTATATTAAATATACTTCATTCTCCAACTGGAAGTGCTTTAAGAATCTGTGAGGACTGGTGTATGATGACATGCCTTTTTTCCCCATCCTCTATTTCATACAGCACAGTATCTGTTCTTTTTCAGGTGTACTTAATTTCCAAAGAACAGTAGAAGATCAGCTCACTGGCTCTGCATATGATAGTGATTTCTGTCGAATTCCTGAAGGTGAAGCAAAGCCCTCTGATCTGTCAAACCACATCTCCCATATTCCAGACTGTAGAGCTCTTCCCCTAGAGAAAAACAGAAATTCAATATTTCATTGTAAAGTCAAAGTTAAGCCAACATCTTTAAACATAAAGGATCCAGAGCATCATATAAGCATAAATGTAGCAAACTCAAAAGTAGAAATAGTTCAGTGATTCTGGAAGAGTTACTCATGTAATAAAAATGTAAGCCCCATGGTTAGGTCTGGGAACATTCTAGCTCCCATGGTCTAATGCTGCATCTGGGTGACTAAAATATTACTGTCAGCTCACTTCCTCACTGGATTATAGCAACAGAATAGGCCACATTCAGAGTTGAATTGATTCATGTCTAGTCAGCTCTGGTATCTTCAGACTTTGCTCCCTTGCACTTACAGATCCAGACTTAGCAAGGACAGAAAAAGCTCAGGCCTGGTTTCCACTGCCAGCATAGATATAACAGCATAACTATATGTGACAGATCAGTGGTCCCCCATATGACTTGTTTTGGGGACACAAAGAGGCCAAGCTGAGAAAACTTTTATCATTACAAAGCAAAAGGCTGCAGCAGAAGCTCTTGTCCTTCATTTCCTGATGTGATGTAACCTTAGTACCATGCTGGACTTGGTTACTTCTGTGTAGCCAATGCCAGTTGATGAACTTTGTCAAGGACAGAGAGAGTAAGCAGCATTCAGGATAACATAGTTTCTTTTCTTTTTTTTTTATCATGATGCTTATAACTAGAACATAGACTGACAGAGGTAAGAAGTGGTTTCAGGCTGATAAAATATTGCTTTGTCATTACATTTCGCACAGGAAGGGTGTTAGAGATGCCAGCAAGATCAGCATGGAGAGAAGGCTACTAGAGAAAGGTTGATGTTTTGCCTCCTTCAGCACAATTTGTTCTTTCTCTGTCCAAAAGATTCTTCAGTAAAATAGTACCTCTGTGCTTATTTTAACCATTGGATCATGCATCCTTCCAAGAACTGATATGCTCATTGAACAGCCAGCTTACTAACAGAGAGAAAAGCAGTTAACCCTACAGGAAGCAAACAGATTCAACTGGACCAAGATCTAGGTGGCAATATGGAGTAGCTGGGTTAGTTTCCAAAAAAAAAAAAAAAAGAAAAGAAAAGAAAAGAAGAAAAAAAAAAAAAAAAAAAAAAAAAAAGATTGTGAACTAGAACTTTATCATCCTACTCCACATTTCTATGCCAGCTAGCTATCATCTGTGACTTTAAATGCAGTTTTCAGTATAATTCACTGACTTATGGCATTGCACTCTCCTGTTTCTGCTTTGTTATTTTCCAGACACTGAATTTACAGCACAAATTTGATTTTCACTTAACCTGATATAATTTAGATGAGGATTATAAATTGCAGTTCATCTGTTTGTGCAAAAGTAACCTTGACTCATCCTGTGCACAACTGATCTGAAACATTAGGCCTTGACAGCTTGGCTTCGCTGGGCATTCTCTGCTGTCATTGATCTTGGCTGCAGGCTTTAACATAGTTTGCATATTTTTTTCCTCCACCTCAGTTTTCCAAAATGGAACTTTAGAAGTAAATATCTTAAAGAAAATATGGGCTGACAACCAGACTGTAAGTCATCATAATGTGTTTAAGGTAGGTAGCACTGCACGCCGCTTATCCCTTCTACTTCACTGGATCATTTCTATGGGATGTGTGGTTATAAACCTGTATCATCAGGAATATTTTCCAGCTCTGAAAATGGAATTAGCACACCCATAGCTATGCTCTAGAGTTCTGGAGTATATCCCAGAACCTTCTACCAAAAAGCTGTATCCAAAGGGGAAAGGAAAAACTGACTGGCTGTTCTGGTGGCACCAGGGACTTGCTTGAACTATTTACTTTCTGTGTTTCTATTTACTTTCAGAGTAGCCCTAGGAAAAGATGAGGCATTGTGGTTTTAGGATTCACTCAATTTTGCCAACTTTTGATGTAAATGAAGTGTTAGAACAAATAGAGAGTAACAGTGCATTTGTATGACATTTTGCAAGGCCATACAGAAATACTGTAGCAGAAACAGAAGAGACTGTATGTGTTATCACGTGTTACAGCTGTAGGTGTTATCACCAGAGTTATCTCACCTGGTATTGCTCTGAAGTGTCTCTGAATTGCTTCCATAAAGAGGTAGATGGCCTGCAGAGTGCAGAATAGCTTTTGCTACTTTCAGGATGTTCAAAGGTAGAGGGCTGACTTCTCTACGGGACTGAGAATAGTTGTATGCCATACAGTAACCTACTGATTAAAGCTCCATGGCCTACTACTGACAAGAATTTCTATGTCTTTATGGAAAGAGCACAAACTGCCCTTGTCAGCTCTCGTCGACCCATCCAGTTTCATAAAAGCAAACTGTGCCCATTAAGAGCTCATTCACTTCTTAAAAAATATGTAGTTTACAGAAAAAGCCTCTTACAAAAGGAATTATTAAAAAGAAACAGAGTTACGAGTTACATTGAAATGCAGCATAGATTAAAACAGTATAAAAAAAAAATCTCAATGATCATTTGCATTCTGCCAATCTCTGTTGCTAAGACACCTCAATTTCAAAACCTGTTGTGTTAGAAGACATATTGAATGGTGTTTCCTTTAGAAGGCCATGTGCATGGCTGTGGGATCAGATCCATGTCTGAAGGGTGTTGACCACTGAAGAGAAGAGCTTCCCACTGAGCCGCAGGCAGGGGACTCAGTGTAGAACAGCTAAGCAGAGCTAAGATGGCTAGGCACTGCCCAAAACTTGACTTAATTATGCAGTTTTCCCTTGAGCCAGAGGTTTTTAAGGCAACTTTCAAAATTAAGGATTTTGTCCTGGAATACATATTTCTAAGTGAAAATAGATCTCTGTTTGTGGGACCCACTCCCTTTAGTTCCTCTTCATCTGGGTCTTAGATTTCTGCAAGGAGTCACACAGAAGTGGAACTCACCATGAAATTCCATGACTGTTTAGGAATGTATTGCTGCCCCAATGGTTTTTATTATTCTACTAGATATTAATGGATAATTTACATGTGGCCCTAAGCATGGGTTCACGTGAGGGCGAAAGGAGCCTTTTCAAAGTTTATATCGCTGTATTTGTGTTTAGCCATAAACTACTCTGAGAAGACAGGCAATCCCTATATTGGCAGAAACACTTGCTTTCCCTTATGATGTCTCACATTATCTACAGTTGGCTGGCAACAGTGTCTAAATATGGGATGCAACATAACTTGAAAGAAGTGAAAGACTTAAAAATGAGAGACGTAAAATTACTTTTGAGAAGAATTTAGGATGCCAGTGAGACAATGGGAAATTTTCATCTCTCAAGGAGTTCAGCTGCCACAACCTTTGGCAGTGCTTACTTGCCACACATAGGATGGGAGAAATAACAGGCAGCATATTCATAGTTTAACCTTTTGTACTGGGACTATAATGTCAGGCATATGTGCATCTGCAAGACCAAAATACTTCACAAACAGCAGTCTTTTTGGAGAAGTGTCTCAAAAGCTTCTCTGTGAAAAATATCCCCTCTACAACAGAGTTGTTCAGCGTTCTTTCTTTACAGTGCTATCACACTTAGAATCAGAAGCGTTTCTTTGCTGCTCTGAGCCATTCCTAACCTACTGCTGTCCAGACAAATTGTATCAGTGTGCCAATGGGGGAATTTAGAATACTCAAACTGTCTTGCATTAGGTGTAATTAGATCTAGAACTTTCTTAGCAACTTTTGCTGAAAGAAACGATGAAACGTGCATCATTGTACAAAAAGGCCTCCCACTGAACAGAAGGGGATTTTAAAACTCCTCCAAAGCAAGTGGCAATAGGCTGTAAGCCAGAGTGCCTACAAGATAGGTATACATACAGTAATTCTGATCAGCTCCTAGATTTGGAATGTAAAGGACCCATCTTCTAGAAGAATAATATCTTGATACTCTTCCTGGAATTAAGCTATTAGTGCATTTCTCTCTAAAATAGCAAAAGTGCTGCTCTCACTAACTGGCATCTTCTGGGATGGATTAAAGTTATTGCATCCATATTAAATAAGGGACAAGTTACAGTATGAGTTAGACAAACTTCACTCATTAAAGATATTGGCCTAAATTTATAGCTCTCATAAGGAAGTACAACTCAGATGGGCTCGACAGTCTTGCACTCTTTTACATCAGCAGTGAAATTTAGCCAATGTTTCCCTAATATATTTTTGTACTCTGTTTCCAAGCATTCGTATGATTTCTTGGACTTCTTAATGCCAATGCTACTCTCCTAGATAAATGAAGCACCACCAAGCTACCTTGTTAGTTATTTGGCTAATTTTTGGCTGACAGAAGGTTGGTATAGTTGGTTTTTTAGTACATGACTTTTGTGATTGGAAAAAAAATCAGAAGGCCAGGTTTTCATTCCTTTCAATGGCTAGAACTGAACATGCAAAATTCTTACTGTATGAAATAGAATGGTTCCTTTTGATGTGACAAACATAAGATTCTGTCTGAACTCATTTATTGCTTGAAAGTCATAGATATGGAGTCAGAGTTTTGTTTTGAGACACTTAGCTTAATTTAAGTTTTGGTATCTCAGATAACACTCAGCAGAATAGCTGGGGTGTCAATCTCCACGTAAGCCAAGCAGCTCATGGCGATGCTCAAAATGCAATAGCAACATGGTCTTGGATGCCTGGGTACAGATGGCATGGATCCAGCTTCACACTGTTGTCAAAACTCTTACTGCCATGGCATAACCTAATTCTGGATGCAGACTCACACATCCAGTGACTTTTTAAAATAGAAGTCTGATCTACTAAAAGTTTCTTAAATTCTTTGCTTTTCATTTCCTAGACCATTACAAAAATGACAGTTTTATTTTATTCTTGCATACTGTCATTTGGAGCTTTACCTTCCCTCATGCAGTACTTCTTTAAGGCCCTTTTTTTTTCCCTAGTTATCCCTTCTTTCACCTCTTACCCTCTCATTTTTGTTTCTGCTCTGCATTTGTAGATTCATTTTCATTTGGCAACTTAAAATATTTTTTTTGTTGTTTTTCACCAAGTCTAAAACTGAAATTAAATCAGAAAAAAGAAAGATGAACTGCTATTGTAAGACATAGTAAGAATGCATTCCTTTTGTGCAGAAAATAACAATGTTCAAAAGCAGTAATACAAATAGTACAAAAAAAACACCCACCAAAGTGCAGTCTTTTTTTAATGTCTGTACTCTCACATGCTGTCATCTCCCAAAGGGAGCTGAGAATACCCTTCTGTTCTCCAACACTCGTGGTATGAAGTCTCTCTGAGTGGTATCAAGGCAATCATAGAATTGTAGAATCACCAAGGTTGGAAAAGATCTCCAAGATCATCCAGCCCAACCATCCACCTACCTCCAATATTTCCCCACTAAACCATGTCTCTCAGTATAACACCTAAATGTTTCTTGAATAGTTCCAGGAACAGTGATTCAACCACCCCCCTGAGCAGCCATTCCAGCTCTTGACCATTCTTTTGGAGAAATTTTTCCTAATGTCCAATCTGAATCTCCCTCCCCTGGAGCAACTTGAGGCCATTCCCTCTAATCCTCTTGCTAGCTACACAGGAGAAGAAACCAACACCCACCTCACCGCAGTCTCCTTTCAGGTAGTTGTAGGGGACAGTTAACTCCTGAGCCTCCTCCAGACTGAACAACCCTAGTTCCCTCAGCTGCTCCTCGTAAGACCTGTGCTCTAGACCCCTCACCAGTTTTGTTGCCCTTCTCTGGACATGATTCAGAGTATCAGTGTCTTTCTTATAGTGAGGGGCCCAAAACTGGACACAGTACTCAAGGTGCCACCTGACCAGTGCTGAGTACAGAGGGACAATTACTTCCTTGTTCCTGCTGGCAACACTATTTCTGATACAAGCCAGGATTCCATTGGCCCTCTTTGCCACCTGGGCAAACTGCTAGCTGATGTTCAGCTGAGTGCTGATCAACACCCCCAGGTCAGTTTTTTTCCCCAGCCACTCAGCCCCAAGCCTGTAGCATAGTTTAGGGCTGCTGTGACTAAAGTGCAGGACCTGGCACTTTTTGGAATAGAGGTGGTTAGAATGCTTAGGATGGTTTGTGCCTGTGTGTAGCAAGCCCATTCCAAAGACTAAATTGGAAGTGGTTCTTAATAGCAGCCTCAGTATACAAATGTCATCTGTAATATCTTTCCAGCAGGTCATGCAGAGGGACTTCATTTTATGCTTTTACCTTCCACAGTTTTAAACCTTCATATTGAAAAAATTACTACATTTGTGTTCTCATTTCACAAAGTTTCTGAAAAATATAGCTCATTGAATCCAAATATGCGATATGGACATATTTATGCTAACTTAGATCTGTTTATCCAAACCTTCTGTGCTTTGCACAGACATTCACATTGATTTTAAATGACTTACCGGTGCCTAAAACTTGAGATCAATAGCACTAAATAGCATTGTGAAATATCTACAGATAGTCTGAAACTATATGCCTAATGCTGACAATTTAATTTCCAGTATTGCTATCTATTTCACTGCAAACCATTTCAGTGTTCATTTTCTCAAATGCACAAAATCTAGTTGGCATTTTACATGGTTACCAATATTTGCTGGGGGACCAGAGCTAAGCAGAGCTTCTGAAGTGAAAAAATGAGTGTCTCCTCACACCTAGTCACACTTTTTGACAGCATGATGTGGTGTTAAGAAAGGGAAAATACTGGCGCACATTGCATAATTCTGCTGTATTTTTCAGAACAGTTCTATAAAGAGAAGCTTGAAGAGATCTGATTCCATTCTACCTTAAGAAATGAATTACTTCATTGATAATCAATATCTATGCTTTTAGACTAGTCCCTACTCTTATTTTTTTTTGATGTTTGTTGTGGCTTGGTGTTTCACCTGAAGTATCTATTTACTTAATGAATCTCTGATGCAACTTAGGAGTGGTGCAAAAGGTATAAAAAGACTTCAGCAGCAAAGGTGACAGTTAATGGTGTGGGGAACACGGGGGATGCCTGCTGTGGCAGTTGGCCATATGTTATCCTGTATGGACTAACAAGGCTGTCTTTTACTGAAGGAGATAGTGCAGGTGAAAATTAACAAATCTGTAGCTTGCTCTGTGGGGTCTTTGATATTTAGCTTATCAGCTGTGAGCCTCAGTTTTCAGTCATGTTTGGAGCAGGGTGCTTATCACTGAGATGGTCCTTTGATCTCCATAGGAAACTGGGTGCTGCTACTGGTGGGCGTAGATATTCAGCAGCAATGGGACAAAGCAATCCCAGTTCACTAATACAGGAAGCATTTCAAATTCTGTCCGCAGAAGTCTGCGGTGAGACAAAAGATATCATTGGAAAATCCTGTTTTCAAATCTGTGATTCAAATTGTTTCTTTCACATAGCAGCTTCCTGCAGATTATACCAATTTAATGTACTAAAACCCAGGAGAGCTTGGTATTAAATTGAAGATATCCTGCAAGTTCCGTTGCGTGATATGAGCACAGGACCCCAGGAATGTTCTCTAATAAATAAGTCTGCATGGATCACTTATGACTTTAATCTTAAATTTCACAGCAGAAACAGGAAACAAAACTATGAGATAAAAGGAAAGACAAAGCAAGATACAAACAGTTTATAGATTCTAAAGCTACATGAATGAGACTCACATAATTTATTTTTTAAGATGACCCTATCACAGATTTCAGCTTAACAAATACTATATATTCATAAGGATTGTTGTAATAATAATACAGCTTTGCTCTCAGTGCATTTTTTGTTCCCAGTTTTGCACTCAGAACTAGATGTGTTTGTTCCACCTTTGCAAACTCACCCTCCCATGGTTTTGGCTTCAGTCTACTGTGATATCAATCACTACTATTCATAATGAACTACATTTACTTACTTTCTCCCCTATTTATGAATTGATTCCTGAAGTTTGCTGAAATGAGTTACACTGGGAATTTATAAAAGAGGAATAATCTAGTGAATAGCTTTCCAGCCAAGGAGTCAAACACCTTGAGCTCAGTTTTTCCCTTTAGCAGCTGACATTTAATATCACACACAGCAAATGACTTACTACAAGTTCTTCCTGCCCAGGAATACTCACCTGTCTCAACTGTGGGCACTACATAAATCTCTGTATTTGGGATATCCACATTATTGGCAATGAGGCTATACTCAGCAAAGTACACTTTATAGCAGTTCCTTTTGAAAGATTGAATCACTAAAACATGAATGTGATCTCTCTGCTTTTGAGGAGGAAAATGCAAGAGTTACATTTTTAATCTCTTTCTCTTAAAACCAAGACCAACAGCAGAAATAAAGTTACTAATGAAGCAATGAGCTGGATGGCCCACAGGACAAAGAGAACTGGAGAAAGCAAAACTAATGAGTTCTCATAGATTGCTTCGAACAGCTCAGCCTAAGACGAAACCCAAGCCAAGATAAAAATTTCATGACATTACTTGTCTATATTTTAATTTACATTTCTTTATTCTGTGTTGTTTTCCAACTACAACAATCAGGTTTTCATACCTTTCTCTGAGGACAGCTTATACGATGGACTTCTTAGAGCTATTTCCTGCATACTTATATATTTTCAAATTCCTTCAAAAAGCATTTCTACAACTTTCTCACTGAAAATTTTAAATGAAAAAAATTTACTGTGGTGAGGAGGAAGTATTTCCATTGGTCAAGGTGAGGATCCCACTGCAGCCAGCTGCTTTTGTGATGTTCCAAGCAAATCCACTGCAGAAATACAGATTCCTACAGCACAAAACTTATAATAAAAAGTGCACTGAATACCTCTGGAAGAGCCTATTTCTCTCTGTTAACTGTAGGAGGAATCCTGGAAGGTAATTAGTGAGCCTTAAAGCAGACAATGCACATATTCTCTCCTGCTTGGGATTTTAGCTTTTAAGAAGTACCATTACATTGACATTAGGTGTCTCAACTCTTTCACTTTTTTACTTTGTTCCCTTGAATTTAGACACAGTACTGAGGAAATGCAAGAAAAACCTTTTGTACTGGTGATGTGATAGGCAGAATGGTTACTCGGAAGAATATTTTTTAGCATGGGACAGTCAGAGCAGCAGTTCTGCAACCAGAGAATACATACAAACACTTGGTAAGTGAGATTTCTCTTAAATGGGACAAATATTTTTAATGGACCAAATCCATTCTGCCATACTACATCCCAGAAAATAACTAAGTGTACCGCTGTAACTTATGGCCATGGTGTTCCCTAGGCCATGGTTTTGTGTCAGGATCCATTGCTCTTTGTCAAGGACCACAGGCTCCAAGTGCTCCATGTACTGATTCCAACATGCTGCCGTTTGTTGTCTCTTCTCTCTTCCCAGCACAGCCAGCCATCCTCAGAGCTGGAAGTGTTGTCCTTGAATGTTGTCTGACATGAATACCACCTTCCCCCTCTTACCACTTGCCTGGCATGCCTGGTAGGTTTCTAGCCATTCTGTAGCTTGTATGGTGTGCCAGTCCTTCTCTCCACATTTCCTGGCTTGCTTCATTATACTCCAGCTGATTTAGCTTCTTTCTCAACAGAGATAAAATATTCTTTCGACAGTGGGAAAAAACCTCCAACCACTCTGATGCCTTTGAATCTGGATTTCATAGAGCTGGATTTTAATCTCTTTCATACTGTTGCCTCACAGAAATATCTTCTTTAAGAAAGGCCCTTATATTGAGATTCTAGAATGCACAATTTTTCACCTGTGAACAGCACTGTTTCAGTCCTTTTGTCTGTCCAATATAGAGACCTATATTGAAAGCAGAGAGCACTTGGGAATATTAAAGCAAACTTTTTCAAGTTCTTAGGAAGAAAGAAGCTGATTTGTGTGGAACAGAAAAATATGAGGCTACTGGTGTGGCCTGATGAGTTTTGTAGGCTTATTCTATTTGGCTAAGTCTACAGTGGTCTAATTACCTTTTGTAGAGAAATAAGCACAATGTAACATACTTATTAGCTAAGTCAGGAGGTGGAAAACCTGCTATCAGTAGAAAAGATGATGTTGGATGTAGTTTTTCAAGCAGGAGAGCAGTGAGACCAGATCTGTAAAGCTGCAGGAACCAAGGAGAACTAACCCTGAAATAATTATGCAAGCAGAGCAGAGAAGTTAAACAGAGAGGGTTGGAGATGGAGCAGAAATTGGCTTTGTGACTGAGCACAGTGCCATCCATACCCATAATGATTGTTTTATCACTGCCGAAGATTCACACATCTGGACTCAGAGACCTCTGAAAACCTCTTCGTAAAACTTCAGCTGATACCTGGTCTTCTTTTTATAGGATAGCCAGATTACTGTGTTGGACCTAAAACACATGCCTACCCAGGAGTTGAAAGAGAAATAAAAACAGCCAGTGGCTAGCTACTGATTTAGAGAAACTCAGTTATTGTCTGTTCAGAAAGAAGATGAGGTGCAGGAATGGTATTTGACATCAATTTGATGCTTTGGCCTTGCTTGTCTTTATTTTTTTTCTTTAGAATCATCTGTGCTAACTGTATCATGTCATACTTGCAGGAGGAAATTCAATCAACGCTACTGATATTGACGGTTATTTGTCACTACTTTACAAGAAAAGAGAGTTTTATTAAATCACAGCCCATGTTTTATAATAAAAATCTAAAAAAACATCAGCCATTTTCAGTTACTAGCACGACTAACTACACAGTATGTTTTGCCCAGTTTTGTTCAATTGCCTCAGTGAATATTTAAATGAGCTTCTGATATTTCTACTGAAAGACTCTTTTGCAAACTAATTATACGAAAATATTTAATAATAACTTGCGTTGTCAGCTCCTTGTAAAAAATATCCAAAAATACCTCCTCAAGCAAACAAGGATTACTTCACTATAAACACAACTTGGTTCAAATACAGCTCACGTAATCCTGTACAATTTTCTCGTTTTCTCAGCCAGTCTATTCTTACATATATAGAAATATTAGCATGAAATTTGATTTACCATGTTAAAAAATAATTGGATAGTAGATTTACAGGAGTTTGTGTTGGAAAGTAGTTTTTTTCATTGCACCACTCTGACACAAATGTGATTTGCTGCCATATATAATAAGATTAAGTGATCTTTGTTCAGCTTCTGCTCCTCCATTCTTTTTGTTCAATTGAGAAGTTAAAATATGAAGGAGAAATAACTGACAAGAGAACATGGTAGTGTATTTATGACTATTTTCCATCAGCTGTATGTGAACATAGTGATAATAAGCTTGTAGGGTGGCATCACCATGGTAAATTGTCAGAGTAATCCTCATAGTGCACAGAACTAAATTTAGAAGACTTCACTTCTGATGAGTCACTTATCATTGCACAAGATGCATGGTCTTCTGTTATGAATATATATATATACCATTTTTTGCATACATGGATATAAAGTTTGGTGGGATCTAATTATACAATTGTGCAAATTATGACATTTCACATTGTCACAGGTGAGACAGAGTAAACAACAACCCACACTAGATCCAGATATAAGATTTTATCCTTCTTCCTAACTTGCTACCAGAACTATGTGCCCCCGGTCTCAGTGTCCATCCCCATGGGGAGATGGCTCCTGGCCAGGGAGGGATAGGAAGAAAGCCCTGCCAGGTGATGCTCTACTACTGCTCCTAAGCACTCATCTCAGATGTTAGTGACTAAGATCCCTGCTCATCCCCCAGCACTTGTTTCCATGCAGCTTTCTGATCCTCAGGGTCTTCCCACTGTTCCAGGATTTTTTCTCCAGCTGGGATCTTCATTGCTTTCTTTCCACATCCTCCAGCCTCCAGTTTTTCCAATCTGAACACTTAACATAAAAAAAGCAAATACAGGATCAGTCCCCTGTTTGGTGGTTCTGTCTCACATCTTTTTATTAACTGGAGAAATCATGACATGACACATTTCTTTATTCCCAGTGTTATCAAAACTTACAGGTAGCCCACGCCACTTGCAGCTAGCAACCAGCAGGCTTGAGGAGTTTGTGTATGAGTTCAAAAGTTCAGTTGCAGACAGTCACCCACTCACTCCCAGCACAGAATATTTTCTGCTGCTTGCCAATGTTCACAAGCTGAGTTATCATCACCCACTACGTGTTTATGTAAAAAAATATTAAATCTTGATGGAAAGAGCTCTCCTCTCCTCTCCTCTCCTCTCCTCTCCTCTCCTCTCCTCTCAAGTTCTCCTGAAATCAGTTTTAAATTTTTGCTTTTCAATTTCAGTAAAAAGTTTTGCTTTCTTCTGGAATTTGCCGTGTTTAGAACAGTGGTCATTTTTCTCAAATACTAGATTTCCAGTGTGTGAGACTGTGGCTTATTTGTTCATTGGAAGAGATCTGTGTTGTGTATTGGCTCTCTGGAAAAGTCAGAACAACTCATGTCAGAGAAGAGAAGAATTGATGAAAGGAATACTTTTTAATTGGGATTTTTTTTTAGAGTAACCTTCTTATATGTGATTTAGATGCCATGCTACACCCTGAAAATGCATAGCCACTGTGATAGTTATGGCCATGGAAAGCCAATGCCTACATTGTGTGCTGAATGCATAAGCAAAATTCACAAATATCTTACACTCAGTCAGCAAAGAATTGAATGTAAGTCAGCAAAGAATTGAAATGTAGTTAGTATATTCTTGCTACTCCATTGTATTTTACTTCTGGCTGTCAAAATGATTGCCAAAATAAATGTACTTTGGCAACTGCTAAAACTCTTGCCCTAAGTCACTATTTTAGTATCTGATTATGTAAAATGATAGCATGGGACTAAAGGAGCTAGATTCTGCTTCTAGTTCTGCTAACATAAATCTGGAATAGCTCTACAGAGGTTTGCAAAGTTATTTATGATTTACTGTAGTGCGGCTGTGAGACAGATTGGCCAGGGAGCACAGCTGTCTAATATTTCCTTCTGTTTACTCTTTTATGATTTTGAATACTGAGAAGTAGACAGCCTTGTGTTACAGAGTGATTAAGCAGTTCCCCAAAACTCTGTGATACCATCACAATCACAAAGACAGCCAGGTGCAGCAAAATGGAAGATAACAGGCTGTTCCTTCAATTTCTTGGTGACAGTTGCCACCCATTGATTTACATCTGGAAAAAAGTATGAAGAGGAGTACTTTGCAATAGTCCAGCGTCTGGATGATGCCTTCTTTCAGATGGTCATATATCACATTCCATGTTTTGGAACAAAAATTTGAGTGTAGCTTTGTGTTCAAGATGCCCAATTCAAATTTGTTACTATCTTGAAAAAAAGAAAAAAAAATAAAAAGAATTAGAGATTACCAGGCACAGACTTAAGAGAGCTCTGCAGATAATGAAAGATCTGGTCTCAGTGAAGGTGTGGGACAGTGTTCGCTGCAGACTGCAGAAAAGTTAATTACTAGATAATTTGCTTTGATGTCAGCATTACTAATGCACATAACTTTTTTCCTTTTCTTTTCTTCTAGGCCTAGAGTTAAAGAGATGAGCTGAATGTTGAGCAGAGCCATGTCCAGTTGTCCTTCTGGTAATGACTCACATCAAAAATACTGTTTGGGGCCAAGTTTTGTATGCAGGTATATGAATACATAATATATTATCAGACAAATCATAAGACATATTTATCCCAGAGCAAAACGTGGCCTTCAATTAGAACATATTTATTTGTCCTGCATCCTTACTGTCTAAAACTTTAAATTCCTACATAAATTCCAGATCTGTTTTGCTGCTATTTGCCTCTTCAGCAATGCAAAGACTTGGAAAATTCTGCAGATGTACTAGGCACGTACTACAGCAAGTCAACTTTATGCAGCAGTTTGTAAGTGGGAAGCAGAGAAGATAACTAGAGAACTGTTTTGTCTGACAGGGAGTGGCTATAGCTGATTTGTAAGGTCATTAAGTAAAATTTCAAAGACCTTAGGTCTTTTCTCCAGTACCATTTTCTTATAAAATATGAAGTAAATATTAATATTAATATTAATATTGATATTAAATCATGTGTTTCTACTTGTATATGTAGTTACATTTTGTAACTATCCTAAAACTACAGAAGCAACAAGAGAGACTACCTGTAAAACATCCTTCTTGACTCCTTTCCCGAATGATGCTTGCCTAATAAACATATTGTTGAACCAGCACTGTGGAAAGCTTGTGTGAAAGTAAGAAGAAAAATAGAGGATTCCTTTTTAAAATCATGGACATTCATAAACATCAGGAATAGATAGAGGGTATGTGGGAATTAACTCAGCAGGAGTTTCATTTTCATCTGTGTGTAGGTGTTTTTGGATTGTAGGTGGACTATGTAATAATGGTTTTATAATGGTAGGAAATTTGGCTACAGGATGACATGCTGATAGGGCAATTCATTTCTGTTTTTACTCAAATTATTCGCTAACATAAGCACTATGTTTACAAGTACAATGAAAATAAAAAGCAAATTTTTCTCAGCTTTGGTTCTGGGTAAGTGAATGTATTCAATGTGCAATGTTAATCACAGCTTCACAGCATGCATCTACACTACTATTCCTGCTATTGATTAGTACAAGAATCATTCAAACACAGGACCTTAATTTAGATAAAGCTAGCAGAAGCATTCTTATAAGATATTTTCTGCATTTTTGGAAAAGAGATAGTACTGAAAAATTACTGTATACTGAAAAATAACATATTTGTATTATAATCAGTAATAATTCTGTCAATTGTTATCTATTTTAACCTAAAGAATATTTGCTAAAACGCATACGAACAAAATAAACTGAATTTTATAAAATTCATTAAGGAAAAAATGTTATGGTTTCACTTCTTAAAACTAGCAATCAAAACAGAATTGTAAGCTGATCTTGAAGGATTTTATTAAATCAAGTTAAAAATGAGATTTTTGAAAGAAATAAATTGCAGAAGTCTGTCACAGACATGTCATCAAAGCAGGCTTCTGCCAGCTGCAGTTGAAGAGGAAGTGTCTTGATCATATAATAGTTATGTTTAATGTTGGAAAAAATGTTTCCTAGAGATACAGAAAATGCAATATGAAATCTAGTGGTTTGATCCACTTTCTGTGAATCTCAATCAAACACTGAATGGAATTGATAAGGGATGGGATGTCATATTAAGTATTTGCTGTGCATCTTGAATCAATCACTCTTGTGGAAAAATTTTTACCCTATGTGCCACACAGAAAATGGTTAGTATGGAACAATGGCATCTTCAGTGAGAATGATAAGCTCTTTCCGTATTAAGTAACTCACCATTTCTTGGCCAACACATGAAACATATCCATTGATCAGGAGGAATATTGTACACCATACATAATATGAGTCATTGCAAATAATGTCCAGCAGAAATCTCACCGCTGTCACTGAGTCTTAGAATACGGATGAGTCTAAACTCATGGCTGAAGGAGAAGTATGGTCAAAACAGAGTGTATCCAATTCAGAGAACTGAACATCTGGACCACCCTCTGAAGTATCTTTCTCTACTAACTTCATTAAGATTCTAGGGTGACTACACTCTTAATGAGAACACTGAACTACCTACATAGCTGTGACATCAATCAGCCCATCCATACAGCTCCAGATTTACTTTTTATCTGTTCCTGCACAGAGTTGTTGTCTACCTTTTATATGCATGAGAACCACTAACAGAAGAGCTTGTTAAAAATTTTAGAAGTTCTTGTTGAGAATTCCTCTTCTGTTTACATCTTCTTGTCAATTCAGAAACTGAGACATTTTCTTCAGGCATTTTTTTCATTCTAACAAGCTATATTTTTTGACTAGCTCAAAATACCTCTGGCAGCTTTTACCAACCTTCATAGGTTTCTTAATGAAGAAATTGCTTTTGTTGTTAAGGCAGCTGGGGACAGAATGGCAGAATCATTTAGAAGCATTTCAGAAATTTCAGATTTATTGCATGAAGTGACACTGTCTCTAGATTACCCGCTATTTTATCCTAATCTTTACTTCTTCACCTGTTGGTTCTTGAAAATTAATTACTCGTGTGTTTAAGTGAGCCACAGGACACTAATCTCATTGCCCTTCTGCTGAAGCCCATCAGGAACATATCATAGTTCTGTAGAAGAATACAAATAACACAATCCACCCACAAGCATTTCTTTATGCAAAGTATGTCCTTCTTTACCTCGTGACTAGACGGCTAATAAAAAATTGTAACAGTTAGTTATGATATACTGGATAGGACTCAGATACAGAAGGCAACAGAGGTAAAGCAAAAATGTATTTTAATAAAAGTCTCATCATTATCTGAAGCTCTCAAAATTTTGATTGCACAGCTTCATTGCATTATTTTATTGGTTTAATTGTCTATGTTCCCTTTATTTGTATTTTTACACAGTCAGAATGCTTATGATTTAGTAATTATTTTGGGACATTGTTTTTGTACATCTTGTACATTTCTTAACATTATGTAAAGCTTCATCCTTTGAAACTGTTATGACAACCCACAGTTTTTCTAAAAAGTCTTGTATCATGTTATAGTCATGGTATATGTTCTTTAGTTTCTAGCTAAGCTAGAGTCACTGTTTTTAATTTAAGTAATTTGGTAACAATATTAAATACTACAATAGTTTGTTTATTTTTAGGGTTGAAGGACTATGATTCTTTGTCTACTGTAAAAATTTATATTTCAAATGTATGGTCTTCAGTTTCAGGTAAGTAATTTATAGAACTGTATAATCTAGAAGCATGAGTAATCATGCCTGTTTTTCATGTGATCATTTGAAGTGACACTGATTGCATTGGCATTCTGTCTCCCATAATCTTACATAGATAAGATGAATTGAATTATATTTTACTGTCATTTTGTAGGGCTTGGGGACTTGGATAACTAGCTCTAACTCAGTTAACACTGCCAAAGTTGTCTTATAGTAATAAAGGTGCAAAACAGCCTGCTTAAGAGAACAATTCTTTTCTCGTATGGATTCAGCCAGTCTCTCCACAGTGCTTGTCTCTTTCTATTTTCTATTTAAGTAAAGCATAACACAGCTACACTCCTAAGTGGGGATCTCAGCTGAAAACCTAATTTGGAATGACTAAAACATGTGAACAACATACATTTTAATTTTATTTTAATGTATTTTTCTATTGTAAAAAGGAAAACTCCTATATTAAGATGCTGCTCTGAAGATATAGAAAGTATGTATTTCTAGTAGAAGCCCTAAGCTTATCAGAGGAAACATTACCTGTATGAAAAATATGTGAAGTACTTCAAATAAACATATTAATATGGAGATCATATCTGCCATCCATTTCTGACTTTGTGGATCAAATAATGGAAGAATGCTTTTCAAGGATGAAGCTATCTTCTATTGCTTAGCTCAGTAATAATCTTTTTTCAAAGCCATTAGCAGATCAGATTCTGCCATGTTAAAGATCTTCTAGAACATCTGTTCACAAATCATCAAGACAGCTTCACAAATTGGAGCCATTCATAATAAGCTTTTGACAAAGGGGTTCTGGTTTCAGTAGATTTGAACTCCCCCCCCCCCCCGCCCCGAAAGGAAGGAAAAAAAGAAAAAAAGAAAAGAAAAAAAGAAAGAATGTGATATTTACTGTCATTATTCCTAACTTTTCCAACATCCTTGCCTGATCTGTTTCCAGAAATTGATTTTCTAGGCACTTCGAAGGGAGGAAGGCATATTGTAGACAGCAAAATAAAATTTCACCAGCTACTTTCATTAAAAAATATTAGTTTTGCCAGGGACATTTTTTATGTGATAGAGTGACCCCTAGGCTTTGTGAAAATCATGTTCAGTTCTTTTACCTCATTGAACAGGAAACCACTTGTAGCTGCAGGCTACCTCTGGAGGAGGGTGAGTTTGGAAGCATCAGTCCCACCCTTCGCTGTCATGGACGAGCCACTATGCAGAATAAACAAACAAACAAACAAACAAACAAACAAATAAATATTGTTTCAGAGTTACACAGAATCACAGAATCGTAGGGCTTGGAAGAGACCTTCTGAGATCATCGAGTCCAACCCCCCTGCCAAAGCAGGTTCCTTACACCAGATCGCAAAAGTAGGTGTCCAGGCGGGTCTTGAACATCTCCAGAGAGGAGACTCCACAACCTCCCTGGGCAGCCTGTTCCAGCGCTCCGTCACCCTCACCATAAAGAAGTTCTTGTGCACATTTGCGTGGAACTTCCTACGCTCCAATTTCTGGCCGTTTCCCCTTGTCCTGTCTCCACACACTGCTGAAAACAGTCTGGCCTCACCACTCTGCCTCCACACCTTCGATATTTATAGACCTGCATCAGGCCCCCTCTCAGTCTTTTTTTCTCAAGGCTGGGAGAAGAAATGGAGCAGCGGTGAACTGCTGCTGTGCAAGCTTTCCCTGTGCACAGAGCCAACAGCTGCTATGGCCTTCCTCTGCAGTGCCAGCAGGGCATTACCTTCTCTTTGGATGCTGTGCAGGTGCTCGAGTATCTGCTGGTAATATGGGTTCTTCTTTGGCCCAATCCCATGTCCTGCTGTCCCCTTCTCTATCCCCCAGGTCATGTTGTTCTTCCTTACCCTCCTTGCTCAAGAACTGCTCACCTCCAGGAAGACCCCCAGCATTACCAGCCCATCTGGTTGGGTCAGGGCTGCCTTGAAGTTCTCATACTTGGTGTCATAATGGACCACATGGAGCTGAAAGGAAACACAGCCTCGATATGGGACTGACACTCCTGGATGGTGCTCACTTCCTTGGACAAAGCATATTCAGGGGGAGGGATGAAGATGAGCATCCCTTCTAGGGACACATTGCTGGTTAAGTGAGATAAAGGTGCCATAGCAGTGAGCACCAAGAGCTGCCCTGAACATGGGCAGACAACCCACCCTGGAGGACAGCAGATGTACCAGAAAGGATGAAATCATACCAAGCTGGCTGTGAGCAGCTCACGGTCTTGTGCCACCAGCCCAGCAGCAGGACAGAATGCTTCTCACCTCCCCAGCAAAGTGCTTGTGGTCAACGGTGTGCTCGGAGCCAAGTATCGAAGCTGAGCCCCAGTGCAGGTGCAGTTGCATGGCACGGTACGGCTACGCGTAGCTAACCGCAATGGCCAAGGACTTAGGCAGCTTCAGGACCACTGCAGAGGGAGGGAGAGAGCGGTTGGTAAGGCAGAGTTAGCAAAACGGCTGAAGGCAAGAAGTCACCTTGGGCTGGGGGAGGTTGGTGACAACAAAAAAAGGTGGCTTCAGATCTTAAATGAGGTTGAGGATAGGGCAATGGGTAGAGCCATGCTATGAAGCAAGGTTCAGCCTGCAGGACACCCAGTGAATAAATTTATTCACTATATGGAAATAACACAAAGAGGCTATGGATAGAGGATAAGGGGATTGGCAGAGCCATGTGGGAGCACAGAGCTGCATCACTGCTGCATCAAACAGAGCAGCCTGCAGGCCTGGCCAACACTGTGGCTTGCATCACATCAAGTCTGCAGAGTTTGGACACACTGGGCACATGTATTTGATTTTGTCTTTACATTTAGGTGTGGTTTGAGGCAAAGCTGAGCCCCAGATACCTGGCAAGCAGAACAGTGGTGTGGATAACCTAAGGCCTGAGCTATGGGGGGACAAGCACCAACATCATGAGCATCCCTGGACCCTGAGAGAGGCTATGGATGATTGGATGGTTGGACTGGATGATCTTGTAGGTCTTTTCCAATTTTGGTGATTCTGTGATGTTGGAAGAGACCTTAAAGATCATCCATTTCCAGCCCCCCTGCCATGGGCAGGATTGCCACACAACAGCTCAGGCTGCCCGGAGCCCCATCCAACCTGGCCTTTAATGCCTCCAGAGATGGGGCACCCATAACCTCTGTGGGCAGCCAGGGCCTCACTGCACAGTGAGTAAATAATATTTTCCTAGCATCTAATCTAAATTACCCATATTTTAATTTGAAGCCGTTCCTGCTTGACTTACCATTATTAGATCATGTAAACATAGAATCACAGAATCATAGAATTGCAAGTTTGGAAACGGCCTACAAGATCATCTAGTTCAACCATCTTCCCACTACTATTGCTACCACAAGCTACTCAACCATATCTCATAGCTCCTCATCCAGACGCCTCTTGAACACTGCCAGGGACAGCAACTCCACCACCTCCCTGGGCAGCCATTCCAGTGCCTGACCACTCTCTCTTAGAGAAAAAGTTCTTCCTTATGTCTAATCTAAACCTGCTCTGGTACAACTTGTGGCCTCGGGTACTGTTTGTTGCCTGGGAGAAGAGGCCAAACCCAACCTCATCACCACAACCTGCCTTCAGGAAGTGTAGAGTGCAATGAGGTCTCTTCTGAGCCTCCTGTACTCCAAAAAAATCCCAGCTCCCTCAGCCGCTCCTCATAAGACTTGTGCTCCAGACCCCTCACCAGTTTCATTGCCCTTCTCTGGACATGTTCCGGGATCTTAACATCTTTCCTGTAGTGAGGGGTCCAAAACTGAACACACTACTCAAGGTGCGGCCTCACCAGTGCTGAGTACAGGGGGATGATCACCTCCCTGCTCCTGCTGGCCACACTATTTCTAATGCAGACCAGGATGCCATTGGCCCTCTTGGCCACCTGGGCACACTGTTAGCTCATGTTCAGCTGAGCATCAACCAACACCCCCAGGTCCCTTTCCTCTTCACACTCATCCAGCCTGTAGCACTGCATGGGGTTGTTGTGGCCAAAGTGCAGGACAAAGCACTTGGCCTTGTTGAACCTCATCCCATTCACCTCAGCCCAGCGATCCAGCTTATCCAGATCCCTCTGAAGGGCCTCCCTACCCTCAGGCATATTGACACCACCTCCCAACTTGGTGTCATCTCCAAACTTACTGAGGGTACACTCAAACCCCTTGTCCAGGTCATCAATCAAGATATTAAACAAGATGGGCCTGAGTACTGACCCCCTGGGGGACACCACTTGAAACAGATCAGCAGCAGGACTTAATTCCATTAACTACTACCCATTGCATACAGCCCTCTAGCCAGTTCCTTACCCAAAGAAGGGTATACCTGTCCAGGCTACAGACAGCCAATTTCCCCAGGGGAATACTGTGGGAGACTGTGACAAAGGCTTTGTTGAAGTCTAGGTAGACTTCAACAGCCTTTCCCTCATCTACCAGTTTGGTCACCCAGTCGTAGAAAGAGATGAGGTTGGTCAAACACGACCTGCCTTTCATGAACCCAAACAGTCTCTCCTTCCTACATATAAGGGACCCTTGCACATGAACCCTGCTACATCTGTGACAGTCATTACCTGATGTCCTCTCATTTGCTTTGTTTGGGACCAGTCCTTCTGGAGCCCATTCACCTTGGATGAACTAATCTGAGCAGTCCAAAATTGAATCAGTGCGCAAGCTAAGAGGGAGTGGGAACATGGGGAGATATGGTGCTCCCTGTCCCTCTTTATATAAGCAAGGTAAGTGCACTCAATGAGCGTGAGTCTGAGTTTTACTTAAGTACATCACTGCTTTCGTGTGTCAAGCCTCCTTGAAGTCAACAGGACACATATAGCCCTGATTCAGACATCTCATAAGTCAATATCAGTGAGATTGACTTCTGTTAGGTGACATGCAATAGGAAGATCATTACTAGAGTAATGAGCAAATGGGAAAAAAAAATCTGGGAAAGGAGAATTATTAGAAATCTGTCCTTCTACTGATAAAACTCAAAGTAGAACAACTCAGCGGGATCACTTACTTGAGAGGAGCTGCCTGGATAAAAATAGACTCCTCATTGATAGTCGGATCATTGAGGCTCCAAAAACAGAGACGCTATTGAAAAAGTGCCTGCAAACTGACTCTGTTTGGCATCTGACTGAGTTGTGGGAGCCCTGAAGCTACCAGCAGCTTCCTGCCTGCCACTCTTGGAAATGCTTTATATAGTGAAAGCAATGAGCACTACCCAGTGGGAAACTCCAGACTAATGCTTTATATTGATTAAATGCTAACAGCAGGGAGAAGCTTGATGTGGACTTTCAGAGACTTGAACGTGTGAGCTGAATACCCCTTACTAATAACAAATAAGATACCACATCTAGGACATTACATCTTCCTATCAAGTGAAGGGGTCTGAAACTATTCCTGATTCTGCTGTAAAACAAATTCCGTTAAAGGCAACTGCAAATCAGGTCAATCTGTTTGAATTGTGTTTGAAAACATCATATATCTGTCAGATGGTAAAAAGGTTTAAAAATAATTAGTTTTAGGTTGGGAGGGACTGAGTGGGTGGAATCACATGAATTTATGTTGTGCATTTCATATAATTTAAAAACAGTCCAGAAGCAACCTAAGGAAGTTAGGTTCCTTAGGCTTGACAAAGATACAGTGAAGTGAATTGGATTCTTGTTGACAGGTGCATTTCACTGACATTCTCCTAAATCTCCTGGTAGCTGTGGATACTGTCACAAGGGGCAAAATGCTTGCTGCACAGAGAATAGAAAAATGCATAACAAATTCATAATATGATGAATTTTTGTATGAATGAAAGGTTTAAGCTTTGGTAACTAATACTGGTTAGTGTTGCTAAAAATCAATGTGTCTGAACTCGATATGAAGGATGGTGTCTGAATATTTATATGCATTCAGTACGAAATTTCCTTCTTTTAATTTATTTTTGGTTTATGTTTATGTTATGTTATGTTATTTATTTATTTATTTTGCTAATATTAGTCATTCCCTTATACTGCATTGTATTGGTGTCTCAGCTACTTTTCTATTTGGGAATCTTCTAGAAAACTTTTTTTTTTTTGTAATTTCTGTTTGTTTGTTTGTTTTCTTCCCCCCTGGGTTTCTAATGTTCTTTTCACTGGTTTTCTTTTATGAACACAGTGTGCCTT
Source organism: Centrocercus urophasianus (assembly GCF_019232065.1). Classification (NCBI taxonomy): domain Eukaryota; kingdom Metazoa; phylum Chordata; class Aves; order Galliformes; family Phasianidae; genus Centrocercus; species Centrocercus urophasianus. Next base: position 40,801 of record NW_024884172.1, read on the forward strand.
GTGTGCCATTTTACAGTTTGTCACAGTTCTTCTGCCAAGTCCATTAGAAAGAAAGGGGCTGGGTTTAATTTTCCCTCTGAAGAAATTATCTTAAGCTCTGGAAAAACCCTTAGAAACTAAAATGGGGGAGGCAATACCCATGATGGGTGGTGGGTTCCAGGGCTGGGTTGCTCTTACAAGGTCAAGAGGATAAGAAAATTTTTGGAAGAATAAACTATGGAAAACCACTATAATAGTATTTCATAAGACTGTCACCCAGGAGTACTTGAGCCCCTGTTTAGCGCTGTGCAGCTAACAAAATTCTGTATGGAATCAGCCACTCCGTTTCTCCACTTTGTCTCAGTGGGGGCTGCAGAGACACAGTAATTCAGCAGCTCCATTCTGTAAATGCCTGAAGCTTTAGGGATGCTACTTGAAGTGAGCACTCTTCTGATGCCAAGGGCAGAGGCTCTCAGCTTCCTAATGCTTTGTGTAGCCTCAGATGAACCAATTTGAGCTCTGCCCTCCACCTCAGTGTGCCTACTTACTTTGAAGTAGCCTCTACACCCTTTCAGCATCTGGAATACAATGAGATTGCTTCCCCAGAGTGCATGCTCTGTAGGAATGATTCAGTGATGTATAGTGCCCTTAAATGACATCTTGACACTAGGAAGAGCCATGTCCTAGGCAGCAGCTTATTTCATCGGACTTACCACTCACTCCATTCAGCAGCTCCTTACTGCGTTTCCTCACCAGATTAGCTGATTGACAGAATCACAGAATTGCAGGGGTATAACTAACTCCTAGCTCCTAACACCTCAACTCACGTGTATCTTATGTTTTCATTTTCTGGCATTACTTGAATATTTTCCTCTGAAACAAAAATTAACTGCATTTTAATGCTGTTTTATTTTATCTAAAATTCAAATAATCTCAGTGAGTAACTCAAGTGAGTTTTTCTCCTTGCTTGTTCCCCTTTGAAACCATCTCATATTGCTAAGTAATACCAATCTAAAGGACTTGGATGGCATACAGGAATAGCTTTCTTTGTAATAACTCAGATTCTCTCATATGTATTACTACCTTTGAAGAAGTTCTTTATTATCTGAACTTCAGGAATCATCATAGTACTTAATTATATCAGAATACTCAAGCATTGTTCTCTACACACAATTGTATTTGCTCACAATTGTTAATAAAAGTTTTCAAATGAGTAAAAAATTTTTTTCATAGTTTTAGAGTCAGAAGTGGTAGAATGACATTTTCTCAAGCTTTCTGTAATATTGATTTCTAGGAAAAATCAAGGTAACAAGTACACCTTTCAGAAGAGTGATCAAAATGATCAAAACAAGAAGCTTTTTTCTGCGGTTCTTTGATATTCTTAATTAGAAGAAACATTATAATCTCACACTGTGAAACAGATCATCTCTAAAAAAAGATCTGAAAGCTAATTGCCTAAAAGCAATGAACAAAAATCTAAAGCTTGCCAAAGACAGAAGTAGAGTTTCTTTTTCCTGGGAGTCACTGATTAGAATTCATAAACTATGGGGAAATTTGGGTGGCAGTGGCTTTAATGTAGGGTTAAATAAGTTTTTAAAATTATACGTAGCTCACTGAAGAACTAAATGAAACAAATTTAAAGCTTTAATACCACAAATCAATCCAACAGTTTATAGCCTTATCTTATTTCTACTGATAGAGCAGAGTCAGTCTCAGTGGTTTCTGACTTAGTTGGGGGAGTTGATGCAGTTTAGTGTTGGTCAGAATCAGTGGGAATAGGATTTGCAAACTATTATATAACTCTTACTTTGAGCAGAGGAGGAGATCCCAGCACATCTGCTGCCAGTAAGATCCCTTCTACTTGCACCTCTCTCCAGAAGGAATTTGAAATGCTCATCTGAATTGGAGAATAGCATTGTTACACTGCAACTGACACACTGGTTAGGTAGAAATTAAACATCCCATTTCCTACTGGGACTTAGCAAATTATAAAATCATAGGCTAAGGCTTCCTGCTGGTTATTGTGGTTGAGTCTTTGTTAAACAGAAAGTGGTCTATAAGGGTTGTTCAGAATCTTCTTTTTCCTCAGTACAGTCTGTTGAAGTAGATCCTGATTTGGAAATGTTATTTGCTATGAAGGTTGAGATTTTGGTGCAAGAACCTCACCTGGAGTGACTAGGAGCAAAGACTCTGCTTAGAAGGAAGATGACTTTATAAAAGTAGTACAAAGCATACGGTAAAAAGGGCTCAGATAGGACCTGAGTTCTAGAAGTAACAGCTGAAGAGGAAAAAAAAATCTCAATGAATTTTTAAATAGGTAAAAACTAAGAATTATTGTATTATTTTTGAATGATAAAGGGCTTTGCCACTTACTTTTATGCACAGAAAATACCAAGAAGTCTCATTATTCTGTTTCTTTTGGAGCCAAGGGCAGCAGGATCAAAATGTTCTTTTCAATGTAATACCTAGGGGGTAATTGAAATATAATTGAATTTTTTTATGACATATTTGGATTTAAACTTGACTTTATTTTAAGACTCTTGTACTTTTTAAGAAAAGTAAGTCTTAACAAAGTCACTGAGGTTTATTCTTTGAAATGAATTTTACTGACTTCAGCACAGAAAGCCTTTTTGTACTTTGTCCTAATCTACTGTAATAAAAAAAAAAAACAAAATCACTCTTCTTCCTGTATTTTCTATTTTTTATTTGTTGCAAACTACTGAGTCAATGTCACGTCTGATTACAGATAATTATGAAGTTGGCGCAGACAGTTGAAAATAGTTCAGCTATGACTTGAGGAAAATATAAACAGAGGAGTCCTCAGCTGAGAGCTGGTACAAGATACTGATATGTATCGTGCAATTGCTGGAAGCATTTTTGCATCACATGGAGCTTTTGCATAATTAATTTTTGTTGGCTACTAAAGAGGATTATGAAAAACAACCAACATATTTCTCCTTTTCAAACCCTACTCAAGAACATTAACTGTCTAAAATTTTGGGTGCTCTCTGCATTTGAGCAGTATAATCAGCACACGTTGGCACTGACACATCAAGCACAATGGATGACTTTCTTCCTGGTCATGCTGTGGTGTAAAATCCACCTTCTCTTTTTCAGTACAATCAAGTTTTCCAATCTGAAAAGCAACCTCCTCATTTTATTTCTTACTTCGTGTCAGGTAAGTTAAATACATGCCAAAGATTTGTTTATGTTTCATATGTTTCTGCATTCTGGGAAATAGCATTAGCAGGCATTACCAGCTCTATAGTGATTTATTTAAAACAAAAAGAAAGGCAAAACTGCAAGCCCTTCAGCCTTCCTTGATTTAACTAACAATGAATTGAATAACTTCAGTGGACCAATCTTCCTGTGCAGCATCACACTGGCACAGGACGTTGGCATTCTCTAAGACTGAATGTCCTCATCAGCTGTGTAAAAGGAAGAGCAGGGTATTTTTTCCTTTTCATCTTAGAAATTTTAAATTAAACCACCCCTCCGGCTTTCTCACAGACAAAGTTCATTTAATATAGTAGATAAGGCCCAGTGTTTGAAGAACATTAATTAAAGTTGAATGGCGCAAGTGCAGATGATAGAACATGGCTGCATTAGGTTATTTTTTACAAAAGGCTTTGTCCTTTCAAGCTCTTTGGAAACAAAAAAAAAGAACGATGAGCTTTCTCCTTTAGGACAATCCACACTGTCCTAGACATTTGGTATTAAACATCCCACTCAAAATTTTTTGAGAGAATATATTATATACTTAAGGACAATACTGCTCTAATTTATTGTAAGAGATATATACTGACACCTCACAAAAAATACTGTCGTATAACTCAGAACTGAGTAACCTGTAGGTGAGGTTCATGGGGAAAATCTTAACTCACAAATAAGTGACAGCAGATGATTCCTGCAAAGCAGATATATTCTGGATATAGTTTTCACGCAACCACAAATGTTCCTAGCAAATCCACCAGTAGGCACCAGTACTATATGCCACTTTATGTCTAATGTCAAGTCTGGTCAGTTTTTAAGCTAAAGTATGCTCAAGATGGAGCATATGCTCAGTGCTCCACCACCTACGTAGTAAAATTTCTTCACATACCGAAACCATGGCTGCCTAATCTTTGCATCATCAAGAAACCATGCTTAAAAAACAATACCAGTTACCAGCTAGCTCAAGGTCTGAATGAGACACAGATTAAAAAGGAGAAAAAAAAAAAAAAACTATTAAAAATCAGAGAACAGATCAAAAAAGAAACAATTTCAGAACTTCAATAGGTACTTTATGGGCAGAAAGAACACTGAAAGAATCAGATGCATTATTTATACTAAATGATCCTCCCATCCTTGCTCAAAATTCACTTTATTGGCCAGTAAGAAATGACAAAAATTACATGACTCCTGTTTATAGAGTTAATTTTTGCTGTGTAGTAGGGCTTATAGTAATTTCAGATTCCTCTGCATGCTACAACAGAATGTGGATAAGAACAAATGCAGATGCAAGGAAAGAAAACTTCTCTCTCTTGGGATTTTGTTTTTCATCTTCAGTTTGTGGCCAAATAGCTCACACCAGGTAAATTCTTTGTTAATTCGATGCTGTATAACCTTCTTCATAGATTCTTGCCTACAGATGTTCCCAGTATGTAATGAAATGTCAGATATGATAAAATTCAAGGTGTTACGCTCACTTGAAAAGAACACTGTAAGCCAATCAATTTCCCTCTGTAGTGCTCTGCTGAGAAACAGTATAAACCTGTTTAAAACATATATGAAAATACTGTAGAAATAAATAAAAATCTGGGAATGAACAACAAAAAATAATTAAAAACATGAATAACCTCTATGTGATGATCATCCTTAGCCAAGAAGGCCAATGGCATCCTGGTTTATATAAGTAATAGCGTTGCCAGCAGGAGCAGGGAAGTGATCATTCCCATGTACTCCGCACTGGTGGGGCCACATCTCTAGAACGTGTTCAGTTTCAAGCCTCTCACTACAAGAAAAACATTGAGGACCTGGAGTGTGTCCAGAGAAGGGCTGTGTGGGATCCACAGCACAGGTGGGGGGGCTTATGAGGAGCAAAAAAAATCCCGCTGAGGGAGCGGGATTGTTCAGTTTGAAGGAGAGGGGGCTCAGGGGTGACCTCATTGCTCTCTATAACTGCCTGAAGGGAAGCTATAGTGAGCTGGGGGTCAGCCTCTTCTCTTGTGTAACTAGCAATAAGACTAGAAGGAATGGCTTCAGTTTGCACCAGGAGATATTAAGATCGGAAGTTAGGAAAAATTACTTCTTCAAAAGAGTGGTCAGGCACTGGTATGGGCTGGCTGACCAGGGAGGTGATTGAATCACTGTCCTTGGAGGTGTTCAAGAAATGTTTAGATGATGTATTGAGGGGCATGGAATATTGGTGGTAGGTGGACAGTTGAACTGGATGATCTTAGAGGTCATTTCCAATCTTGGTGATTCTATGATTCTGTGATTGTTGAAGTAATGAAGAAATCAAGAAATGCAATTTAAAAAAAGGTGCAAAAAAATTGCTGCAGTTACTCTCACCTGACACATTAACAAAGAGCATGGGAATACCAGCAGAGCTGAAAAGTGAGACGTTTGGAGATACTTTTTTTTCACATGACAGTATTAGAAACTCCTCCCCACGTCTATCCCTGCTGTAATTGGGTTAGTAATGCTTTGCTGCTGGCCTGATCTAGTGTCATGGTTTTTATGATTTTTGGTTATCAGTATTCCACATCATAACATCATGTATTACACTGGGAGTTAAAGAGCCAGTGCTTCAGTTCTGAGCACCTGTCCAGAAGAGAAGAACTACACACCCCAGAACACTAGGTGTTCAGAGATGAGATATAACCCCTGGCAAGGTCATGAGCCCTCCCCTTTTTTTTCTTCAGCTCTCCTCGCTGCTGCTCATCCTGACTACATGCACTGCCTCAGCATTAGTGTAAGACCTACAGCATTCAGACACTCTTTATCTCATTATATTTGATTTATTAGCTTCAATTCTAATTATATTGCATTATAGTGTGTTATCTTGCAGTCCGATACCATATTTAGTAAATTAGTTTGTTTCTCCTCAGATCATTGCTGATGTTTTTAATTATTTGGGGTCCCCTGTTTCCCATTTCTAGAGGCGCGGATTTGCAAATCCCTCTGCCCCACTAGTCACGGAACCAGGCTGAACCAGCCCGTAAATCCTTGATACCTAGCAGAGCAATTTTTATGCACAGGATCAAATGTTGCAGAGAGAAAGTGACACACTAGGGACAAGGAGCTGGAGGTATATCAGGACCGATGGTAGTTCATTCAGAGATGGAGGAAAGGCTTCAGAAATCCTTATTTTTGCACAGATTTTACAAAATCTAGTTCTTGTACACCCTGATCTTTCTGAAGCCCAGATTCCTTTTAGAAAAGGATATTAGATTCAGCAATAAGCCATTATAGTAAAACTCACAGGGAGATATTTTTTTATATTCACACTTTTATTTGAGATCAAGTATTCCGTTTTTCTGTGCAACATACAGTGAATAAATATTATTTGGAGGCTCAAGTCACACAACATTTTAATCTAGATTTTAAGTAGATTTTGGAGAATTTAGGAAAACCCTTACACAAACTTGTATTGGTCATATAAGAGGCCTAAGACCCAGATGTCTTCTGCTTAT
>NW_024884173.1:0-5660 GCF_019232065.1 Centrocercus urophasianus
TTGACCCCGCGCACGCGGAGGACGGCGGCGGCGGCGGCGGCAGCGGCGCACGCGGGACGCGGCCGTGGAGACCATGGAGCAGGTCGGGGCGGGTTGCCATGGTTACGGGGGTGGTGGGCTCGGGTCTTAGGCCTGGTTCGTTCGGGTCTTGGGCCTGGTTCCGGTTCTCGGCCTGGTTTCGGGTGCGGGCACGGGTCCTGGGTTTGGGGTCCCGGGTTGTGCGCCTCGGGCCTGGTTCTGGACCAGGGGTTCCGCGTTTTGGCTCGGCCTGTGTGTTGGGGGCCCAGGTTTTGGGTCTGGGGGCCTAAGCCCGGGTTCTGGATTTGGGCCTGGATTCTGGGCCAGAGGTTCCACGGTCTGGGCCTGGGGTCTTGGGCCCAGTTCCGGCTCCTGGTACCACCCTGACACCCCCCGGCCTCTCCTTGGGCAGCCCCTGGAGCTCGAGAGCGATGACGATCTCACAGACAGCGAGGAGAGCGTTTACTCGGGGCTGGAGGACTCTGGCAGCGACAGCACCAACAGCAGCGCCGGGGAGGAGGAGGATGAAGCCGAGCGGGAGGAGCCTGGCAGCAGGGCAGCCCCCGAGGTAAGGAGCGGGGGTGGGGGGAGGCTGCCTGGGTGGGAGGCACTGCTGCAGCGCTGCGCCCGGTGCTGGGCTCCCAGTTCAGGGCAGACTGGGAAGTGCTGGGAGAGCCCAGCGGAGGGTGTGGGGATGGGGGGCCTGGAGCCCCTCCTGGTGGGGATGGGCTGAGAGCCCCGGGGCTGTGCAGCTGGGGGAGAGAAGGCTGAGAGGGGTGTGAGCAGTGCTGGTGGGTATCTGGGGGGTGGGAGGAGGGGGCCAGGTGGGGCTGTGGGAGCTCCAGAGGTCCCTTCCAGCCCCTGTGGTTCTGGGACTTTGGGATCCTTAAGGTCCCTTCCAACCAAAGCTGTTCTGCGATCCCCTTTGGAAGCTCTGCCCTTTGAACCTGCAGCTCTGTCCCTGGTCTGCAGCCTTCCCCTGTTTGGGTCCCGGGGCCCCCAGCCCCACACCAGGGGGGCTGGCCAGGCTGGCCATCTCCTGGAGCAGCCCCCAGCCCCTCTCTGCCCCTGCAGCGCAGCGGTGCTTCCCAAGGGGCAGCTACCACCAGGAGTTGTGTCCCTGCATGGAGCTGATGGCGCAGGGTCTGGTGCAGAGATGGGAAGGGCAGCTGGTGCCTTGGAAATACCCTTGTTCCTGTCCAGGTGGAGTTAGGAGTGGGTTCCTCGAGGTTCTGGGTCCGTTTCTGCTGTTCTTCCAGTAAGGCTGACACAAAAAAGGGAGTTGCTGTAATATGGCAACATGGAATGGTTTGGATAGGAAAAGGGTCCTTAAAGATCATAGAGCAGCACTGATGGGTATCTGGAGGTTGGGGGTAGGAGGAAGGGGCTGAGCAACCGGATAAGGAGTGCTGGGCACAGACTGGAGCCCAGATCTGAACGTGAGGAAGAACTGTGCTGTGAGGATGGCCGAGCCCCTTCACAGAGCCCGGGGTGCTGGGGGAGTTGTCTTCTCCACAGAGATGTGAGCTTGTTTGGATCCTTTCTGGTACAAATGCTGGAGGGAAATGTTTCCGGGGGGGTTGACGTGGGGCAGGGCTCTGGAGGGACTCCAGTCCCTACGGTTTGGTGGCTCTGTGCACACTGATGTCAGCGTGTGCCCTCCTGCTGCACAGAGCCCTGTGTTGGAGGTTTTTTCTTGTGGGTTCAGAGCAGGGAGGTTGGGGATGGAGCAGTGCCTTACCTGGCTTTCCTCCTGTGCAGCATCCAGAAGGGTTTCCCCCAGGAGGAAATGCCTCAAACCCATCAGGCTTGGGAAGGGTTACGTCTGCCTCTCATTTCTGCATTGGAAAAAGAAACGTGGCTTTCAAGAGTCCCCTTTCCAGTGCAGATCTAAGAGAAGCTCGGTCAGCTCACATCCTTTCTTCTGCGGTCCTGCTCAGTGGGAGAGCCTCTGTCTGCACCTCTGTCCTCCCAGGCGCTGCTCCCTGATGCACTCTGACAGGCCCTGCAGTGAGCTGCATCCTGCAGCTGCTTTGCCTCCCTTTGAAGCCTTTGCATGGCTCCATAAGTAAGCGGGTTGTGGACCACTGCCTTGTCACGTTAGACACCTCTGCAGTCCAGTTTTTCACAGCAACTCGACGACTGTGGGACCGAATCCAAATTTTTCACTGCATTGGAAATGCTTGGGAGCTTCAGGAGAGCACGGGTCTCTGCTGCTCCACTGGCATGTTTGGAAAAGGTTGAGTGCCTTAGGGTGAGAGCAGGGAGAATTGGCTTCTGGTTGGAAAATGCTGTGCCTGCAGGTGCTGGAGAGCGGCTTATTTGCTTTGGCTGGATGTCTTCAGAGCTTGGATGTTTCTCTGGCTGCAGTGCCGTGGCTCAGGAAGCCGTGTGTGCAGCATAGGCTGGACACTGAGGGTGTCACTTCACGGTGCCACAGGGCTGTGGGACCTTTGGTGCTGAGCTCAGTGCCAGGCTCTGGCTGTGGCACATCAGGGTTGTGCTACTCCTCCCGTTGCTGCTGCCTGGGTCTGGTTGTGCTGCAGGAGGGACACGGGACAGCAGAGGGGTTGAGGCTGAGGCTGCCGCATTCCATCCATCCCACGGCCCCCACCTGGGGTCAGAGACCCCCAAGAGCAGCCCCCAGCCCCTACCTGCTCCCTGTACCAGCTCCAGCCCCCCCCAGCACAGCGGTGCTTCCTCAGGAGCAGCTCCTGGGCTCCGGTCTGTGCCTGTTGCCTCTCATGCTTGTCCTGGTGCTGCTGAGCACGGCCTGACTCCATCCTCCCTGTGGGACGTATCACCATGGGTAGGATCCCCCCGAGCCTCCCTGCCCCAGATCAAACAGCCCCTCAGCCTTAAAGCTGCTCCAGGCCCTTGGTCACTATGGTGGCCTTCCTTTGGGTTCTCACCATTGCGCCCAGCTCCCTCCTGCACTGATCCCAGCACTGAGCAGAGGGGCAGCATCCCCCCTCTTGTCCTGCTGGTGATGCTCTGTTGCAACCAAGACCATCATCGGCACCATTTGCCCGAGGGCCCATCTCTGCCTCGTGTCCCATTTGATGCCCACCGGGACCCCTGGGTCCCAAACTCATCACTGAGCTGCAGGCAGCAGCAGAGCTGATGAACAGTGGGGCTGAACTGGAGCTAATGAACCTTGTGTGGCAGCTGCGTCCCTGTGTGCGTTGGGATTGTGCACAGATGTAATCCGGAGCAAAGAGCAGTGGGTCTCAGCTCTGTGCTGAATACTTTCTGAGTATAATGATAAAGAAACCTTAGAAACCCCTTTAGAGGTTAGCAATAGGCAGCGACACCCCAATAATCGTGGGCTGTGTGCCCAGCAAGGTGCTGGACATGGAGCTCAGGGAGCATTCCCAGGCTGCTCCATCCGGAGGCACTGGACCACGTGCAGGAGAGCAGAACGTGTGAGCCAAGCTCTTGGGAAAGGACAGGAGGCTTTGCTACTGTGCCCGAGGAACCTGGAGAGCGTCAGGGAGCTGCGATGGGGAGAAGGGAAGCAGGCAGATGAGAGCAGACAGATCCATGGGGCTGCCAGAGCTCTGCGGTGAGTTCCTGGTGGAACTCTGGGGGCTGTGGCTGCAGCACCGCTCTGCACCAGGGCTCCAGCCCCAGCATTGCAGCTGCTGAGCTGCTGTGTGCCCTGCGTGGAAGCTGAGGTCTGGGGAGTGTCATGGGGCCGGCACTGAGCCTATCAATACCTGAAGGGAACCTACAGCCAGGAGGGGAGTCAACTTTTCCAAAGGGCTGACAACAGCAGGACTAGGGGAAATGGATCCAAGTTGAGGGAGGGAAGATTGAGGTTGGATGTTAGGGGGAAGTTGATGTCACTGGGTGCTCTATGGGGTCAGGGGGTGCTCTATGGGTGTCCTATGGAGTCCAAGTTGAGGGAGGGAAGATTGAGGTTGGATGTTAGGGGGAAGTTCTATACAAGGAGAGTGGTTGGGCCCTGGAACGGGCTGCCCAGGGAGGTTGTGGATGCCCCGTCCTTGGACGTGTTCAAGGCCAGGTTGGACGGGGTCCTGGGCAACCTGATGTGAATGTGTGTGTTTGGTGGCCCTGCTGGGCAGGGGGGTTGGAACTACATGATCCTTGAGGTCCCTTCCAACCCGGGTGATTCTGTGATTCTGTGAGCTGATGCTCTACGGGGCTCTGGCTTTTAAGGTTTTCTTGCTCCAACTGCAGCTCTGCAAAGGGAGGAATCCTTCAGCAAATGAACTCTTCAGCCTGCTTTCAGCTGCCGGGGTTCACCCCAGGGCACAGGGATTGGAGCCAGGCAGCCTCAGGGCTGCTGAAGAGGAAGGCACCGTTTGTCACAACATTGGGACTCATCAGGAGGAAATGGAATCCCACAGGGACAGCCCAATATCCATACAGTCCTGAGAGTGAGGGAGGCAGGGAACGTGGGGCTGAGTGGCACTCAATAGTGGCAAACCAATATTGGGCTGTTCCTGTGGGGTCCTGCAGGAGCTGGGGCAGCTCCGCAGCTCTCCTGATCGATGCTGGCCTCGTTACCCTCTCTGCTTTAAATCCAGGCATGGATTTCTGGCCTCCCACCTTCCTTAATGCATCCCTTTGCAGTGAGCCCCACGTCTCTGTATCTGACTGTGCCAAGCTGAGCATTTATCACCTCCCTACAGCTCACAAACCCTTTTGCTTGGGGCAGTTCCGTGCTGGGCTCTGCTCCCCATCCCTCTCACCTCCATCCTTGCTGTGGCAGCCCTGGTCTGCACATCCCCACAGTGCTGGGGACAGTGGGATCTTTCCCTTCCTACTGGGAGACCACAGGCGAGGAGCTCTGATGTGTTCTGTAGAGCTGCAAGGAGGCGGCAGGTTGTGCCTCTCACAGAGCCCTAGAATGGCCTGGGTTGCACAGGAGCTCAGTGCTCATCTGGTTCCAACCCCCTGCTGTGTGCAGGTCGCCAACCAGCAGCCCAGGCTGCCCAGAGCCACATCCAGCCTGGCCTCCATTGCCTGCAGGGATGGGGCATCCACAGCCTCCTTGGGCAACCCGTTCCAGTCCCTCACCACCCTCTGGCTGAAAAACTTCCTCCTCATATCCAACCTAAACCTCAGTTTAGGTTGTCTCAGTTTAAAACCATTCCCCTTGTCCTGTTGTGTATCGGTCTGCCTTTCAGTGACCTTTGATTTGGGGAGAACAGAGGCTCCCTGGCTGGGCCAAAAATGTGTTTTGCTGAAGTGGAAATGCAGCGTTTGGGGCGGTGCTGGAGCTGCGAAGCGCTGAGCACAGGGTTTCTCTTTGTGGACGTGTACAGGGAGGGGCGGCAGCTTTGGTGGCACCGATTTGTCTGGCTGCAGACTGGAAGAGATCTGGGACAGTGGTTCCTCAGGGTGTTTCCTTTTTCCAGTGGTGCTGAGGTATAACCATAGTACTGATTCCCCTTCCATATGTGCATTTGCCTCTGCAGCTCAGCACGTGATGCACTTACTGTAGATGCACAGCATGCTTGGGTTGGAAGAGTCCTTAGGGATCACAGAACTGTGGGTTGGGTAGGGTTGGAAGTGTCCTTAAAGATGATAGAACCATGGGTTGAGTTGGGTTGGGTAGGGTTGGAGGGGTCCTTAAAGATCATAGAGCTGTGGGATGGATTGGCTTGGGTTAG
>NW_024884173.1:5760-14899 GCF_019232065.1 Centrocercus urophasianus
TGGGTAGGGTTGGAGGGGTCCTTAAAGATCATAGAGCTGTGGGATGGGATGGGTTGGGTTAGAAGGGTCTTGAAAGGTCGTAGGACCATAGAATGGTTGGGTTGGGTTGGGGTAGGGTTGGAAGGGTCCTTAAAGATGATAGAACCATGGGTTGAGTTGGGTTGGGTAGGGTTGGAGGGGTTCTTGAAGATCATAGAGCTGTGGGATGGATTGGCTTGGGTTAGAAGGGTCTTGAAAGGTCGTAGGACCATGGAATGGTTGGGTTGGGTTGGGGTAGGGTTGGAAGGGTCCTTAAAGATGATAGAACCATGGGTTGAGTTGGGTTGGGTAGGGTTGGAGGGGTCCTTAAAGATCATGGAGCTGTGGGATGGGATGGGATGGGATGGGATGGGATGGGATGGGTTGCGTTGGCAGGGTCTTGAAAGGTCATAGAACTGTGGAGTGGTTGGGTTGGAAGGGTCCTTAAGAATCACAGAGCCATGGAATCGTTGGACAGGAAGAATCCTTAAAGACTACGGAACCACAGAATGGTTGGGATGGAAGGGACCCCCCAGCCCCATTCCTGCCGTGGGCTGGCTGCCCCCCAGCTCAGGCTGCCCAGTGCCCACCCCCAGCCTGGGGCACCTCCAGGGCTGGGGCACCCACAGCTCCGGGCAGCAGTGCTGGGGCTGCACCGCCTCTGGGTGAAGGATTTCCCCATCTCTGACCCCAACCTGCCCTCTGTCGGGTTGAAGCCATTCCCCTGTGTTGTGTTGCTCTCTGCCTGTGCTCTTCTCTTTATCGGCCGTGATTCAGTTGGTCTCTGGGCTGTACAGACACGCTGCTGCCTCATCAGCTGTCCTCCGCAGGACCCTCAGGTCCTTCCTTCAGGGCTGCTCTCCATCAGCCCCGCTCTGTGCCCAAATCTGGCATTTCCTTGAACCCAGCACCGCCCATTTGGCCTTATTGAACCTCGCTGTGTTCCCGTGAGCCCCTTCCTCACCTCCCCAGTCCCCTCTGGATGCCATCCTTCCCTTCTATTGAATCAACCACAGTGCTCAGCTTGGGGCTCACCGGCAAACTGCACCAATATTGCCCCCCACCCGTGTCCTCCAGTGTCACACCTCTGGGAATGGTGACACCCCCACGTCCCTGGGCAGCATCCCAGCCCGATGGGATGCAGCTCTGTGCCCCCATCCCCGAGCCGTGGCTGTGCTGTGGCGCTGGGGGAGCATTTGGGGTTTATTTTGTTGGCTTCGGCAGCGGGTCCGTCCTGCTTGCTGCCCTCTGGTGGAACGATCTCAGCTGCAGGGATCTGGAAGCAAACCGGGGGGAGCAGAGAGGAGTGCGGTGTGCCTGGAGCAAATGGAGCGTGTCTGCGCTCCTCCCGAGCCCCTCCGTCTGCTTCAGATGGACTTTTGGGGTCAAAATAGTGAGGGTTTTGTCGTTTCCCAGGTATCAGCTGTAGCAGTGCTGGGAACGGAGCTCCTTCCAGGGCTGCGGGCCGCTTCTGCCTTTGTGCCGTATTCAGGGGGTCCTTCTGTGCCCACCCTGATGGCAGAGTAGGGCAGAGCAGTTGGGCACAGCTCTGTGCCTGGGGGCCCCCGCGGAACCGCGGCGCATCGCGGTGAGGGAGAGAGGGGGAAGGAGAGAGGGAGAGATGGAAACTAGCGGCCAAAGCCACTGCAGCGCCAAACGCCTGGAAAAAAACTTATCTCCAATCTCCCTTTTTATTTTTTTCTTTTTTTTCTTTTTTTTTTTTTTTTTAAATTTTTTAATAAAGCCCTTTGTTTTTGCAGTAATCTCATCCTCTTGCCGGGCCGGGATTTTCCAGGCGCTCTCCCACCCCTCTCCCCGCGCACAGCAGAAGGTGATCGCACACTGCGCGGACTTTACGGCTCCCACGAGGGACGTTGCCGGGGCTGCTTTTGCGATTATTGCACCGAATCCTCCCGTAAACCCGATCTCACCAGGGTCCCCGGGCCCCCCCCCCCCCCACCCCCCGCCCCATCGATGGGGGAGCGAATCTCTTTTCCAGGGAAGGAGCTGCCGGCTCCTCGCACCCACGCGGCGCTCGGGGCCGTCCCGGCGCTGCAGGGAAAGGTTCTCCGTGCCGTGGCCCCGAGCTCCGTGCTGCTGCCAGAGGTGTTCTGCCCAGTGCGGGTGCTGGAGGGGAGAAGAAATGGAGAAGGGAAAAGAGATGGAGAAAAAAATGGAGGTTGGAAAAGAAGTGGAGTGCGCTCGGGGCAGAGCAGCTGCTTGTGGTGCCTGGAGTGAGGTTGGTTTCACGCTGCCGGAGGCGTTCTGCCCAGTGCGGGTGCTGGAGGGGAGAAGAAATGGAGAAGGGAAAAGAAATGAAGAAAAAAGGAGGATGGAAAGGAAGAGGAGTGCCCTCGGGGCAGAGCAGCCTCTCGCAGTGCCCAGTGCCCGGGGTGAGGCTGGTTTCGTGCTGCCCCATTGCTGCCCTCAGTCCATCGAGGCCTCTGTGATTTTGGGTTGGCAGCTGAGATCGCTGTGTGCTCTGCTGACCCCCAGTGCGTTGTGCGCCCATCTCCAGCACTCTGTGAGCTAGAGCCTTGGCAGAGCCCATCTGTAGGAAAGGACCTGTGTGTGGGGCAGGGCGAGGCGGCCCTTGTGCTGATCCAGTGAGCCCTGCCCTTGTGCTGCCAGGTGGGGAGAGGTTCTGCTGGCTCTGTGTGTACCTGGGATCGTAGACTCGTCATCGAATCGTGGAATGGTTTGGGTTGGAAGGGATCTTTCAGACCATCTATTTCCACCCACCCCTCCTATAGCCAGGGACACTGCCCACCAGACCAGGTTGCTCACAGTCCCATCCAGCCTGCAGTACCTCCATGGTGGGATCCACAGCCTCTCTGGGCAACCTGCTCCAGTATCTCACCGGCTTCACAGTAAAGAATTCCTTCCTAAGAAGATCTGTTCTAAGCCACGGGGAGCAGTCGGAGCAGTGCAGGGTAGGGCTGGCGGGCGCCTGGTGGAGCTCAGGGGCAGCACATCCCACACTGGGCTCAGAACTGACCTGAGTGGGGTTCAGTTCACGGAAGCAGCTCAGGAGAGGTGAACTGGGGGCCTGCAGGTGTCCACGGCAACACCGACCTCGTGTTGGGCACAGCGAGAGCCTGCCTGCCAACAGGGATGAGGGTGGCACCTCAGTGCGCCATCCGTGCTCTGGGTCCATTTGAGGACCTGGTTTGGTGCAGGGACAGAGGGCACAAAGGCTGAGCTGGCAGGGAGAGGCAGCCAGGCTGTTGTCCTGCCCAGGGACAGGGGGCAGAGCAAAAGGGGAATCCTTGGATGGAGGTGAGGAAGGAGCTCTTGTCCTGGTGGATTTCTGGGATGGCACCCAGGCAGCGATGAGGTCTCCATCCACGGAGAAATGGGAAATGCATCACCAAACGCAGCGCTCAGCGCCCTGATGGAGCCTGGAAGCTGGCTTTACTGGAGCAGAGACCTCCAGAAACCCTTCCCAGCATCTGTTTTTCCACAGTCTGCGTTTGCAGAGCTTCCATGCACTCGTACCTCGCAGCACCTCGCAGCGCCTCGCCCTTGGCCCTCCGCACACCTTGCAGGGCGTTGCGTCCGCGCTCTTCCCACAATTCAGGGCTGTTTGCCCCCAGGTTCATCGGGTGGCACCGAGCTCATGTGAGCAGAGAGGGGCTGTGCAGAGCTCTGAGATCTGCTCTGGGCATAGCCAGGCTGGGGAAGCAGCCGAGACAGGAAAGGCTGTGAGCACAGTGAGTGGGAATGCGGCGCTGTGAGCTGAGCAGCTGTCAGAGCGCGGCTCGGCAGCCCGTCCTCAGACGGGGGCTGATGAACTTTCTGTCTTCGTGGTCCCAGATGAGCAGAAGTGCGCGGCGCTTAATGAGCCCTTTCTTTCCTTCCTTCCTTCCCTGTAATGCGCCGTCCCCAAGGAGCCGTGAGCGCTGCGCGGCGCGAACCCGAAAGCACAAAGGTTCACGTGGCGGGCCCTTGCTGAGCTGCTTTCTTCTCTTTCAGGTCAAAGGGGCTCCCAGGAAGAGCAAAGCCCTGGGGGCTGATCCCCCTCCAAAGGATGGCGAGGGTCTGAGCGTTCCGGATGAGTACGTGGAGGACAGCTCGGATGAGGAGGTAGGACCGCCTGCCAACTTGTGGATGCAACATAAGGCTGGTGGATTTCTTGCTGCGTCGTCTTCCGTGCAAACCCAGAGGGAGGGACGTTGGGTCAAAGGATGCTGGGTGTGAAGGGGGGCTGCCCACCCTGCAGCTCGCTGCTGGCACCCAGCGGGGCCGGGGGGGGCTGGTGATGGAGCGCAGCGCTCGCAGTGCCTGGCGCGGGAGGTTGGAAACTGCTTGTGCAAGAGGCAGCAGGATGCCGGGCCGCAGAATGCTCCTTGGCTTGGCTCGTTCCAGACCAACTTCATTGCCTTTCTTAATCGTCTGCTAAATCAATTAACGCCGTTGGCGCAAATCAGCTGCTCCTGCAGAGCCCTGGGGTCGGGATGGGGTGAGCGCCAAGCGCGCGGGGGCGTTCGGTCTGGCCCTATTGCCGGGCTCTGGGTTCACTGGAAGGTGCTGGGACAGGTTTGTGGGGGCAGCTTGAGGGCCTTTGGTGAGCTTTGAGGGCACGGCCTGCTATATTGGGGTGCAGTGTGCTATATTGGGGTGCAGCCTGCTATATTGGGGTGCAGCCTGCTATATTGGGGCGCAGCGTGCTACATTGGAGCATTCGGAGGCTTCAAAACCCCATTTTGAGGCTTACTGACCTATTTTGAGAGATCGTGGGCCCATTTTAAGAACTCATATCCCATTGGCAGGAGTTGGACTTGATGATCCTGATGGGTCCCTTCCAAGTTGGGACACGTTCCCTGATTCTGTGGTGCGATATACCGGGGTGCAGCGTGGTATAAGGGGCATTTTGAGGGCTCAGAACCCCATTTTGAGGGCTTATGGCCCTTTTTTGAAGGATCACAGTCCTACTTTGAGAACTCCTAGCCCCATTGCTAGGAAATTAACTTCATGATCCCTACGGGTCCCTTGCAAGTCGGGATATATTCTGTGATATGGTATATCGGGACATGGTGTGGTATACTGGGGCATGGTCTGGTACGTTGGAACATGGCGTAATGTTTTGGGACATTTTGAGGGTTCATAGCCCCATTTTGAGGGCTTATGGCCCTAATTTGGGGAGATCACGGCCCCATCTTAAGTCCTACCACTATTGCCAGCAGTTGAACTCGATGATCCTTATAGGTCCATTCCAAGTCGGGATACATTCCCTGATTCTGTGGCACGGTATATCGGGGCATGGCAAGGTGTATTGCAGAATGGCGTGGTATGTCGGGCCGTGGTGTTGTACATCAGGGCATTTTGAGGGCTCGGAATCCTTTTTTGAGGTCTTACGGCCCTATTTTGAGAGTGCACGGTCCCATTTCGAGTATTCGTAGCCCAGTTGCCAGGAGTGGACTTGATGATCACAGAATCACAGAATCACCCGGGTTGGAAGGGACCTCAAGGATCATGTAGTTCCAACCCCCCTGCCCAGCAGGGCCACCAAACACACACATTCACATCAGGTTGCCCAGGACCCCGTCCAACCTGGCCTTGAACACGTCCAAGGACGGGGCATCCACAACCTCCCTGGGCAGCCCGTTCCAGGGCCTAACCACTCTCCTTGTAAAGAACTTCCCCCTAACATCCAACCTCAATCTTCCCTCCTTCAACTTGGATCCATTTCCCCTAGTCCTGCTGTTGTCAGCCCTTTTCAAGAGTTGACTCCCCTCCTGGCTGTAGGTTCCCTTCAGGTATTGATAGGCTGCCATGAGGTCACCCCGCACCTTCTCTTCTCCAGGCTGAACAACCCCAACTCCCTCAGCCTGTCCTCGTAGGGGAGGTGCTCTTACAGATCCTTACGGATCTAACGGATCCTTACAGATCTCTTCCAAGCTGGGCTACGTTCTGTGATTCTGTGGCACGGCGTATTGCAGAACTGTGCGGTGTATCGTGGCGTGTATGAAGGCACGGTGTGGTGCAGCGGGGCATTGAGCGCCAGCACAGCGGCTCCTGGGCCCTGCAGCCAGTGAAAGGCCTCAGCCCTGGCTCTGGAGACACGAGGGGGGCCTGGAGCACACCGTGCCCCGGGGCTGGACGCTGGAGGCCCACCTGGGTTGGCGCTGGAGCTGCCGGCAGCCCCCGGGTCTGGAATAGAGATTTAGAGAGAGGGGAAATATATGACTATAGAAAACATACACTTGTGTAATGTCTCCAGCATAACCCAGGAAAAAAAACCCTTTCATGCAGGAATCCGAGGTCTCCCCCCTCCCCAGCCGGTCCCGGTGCAGGGCCCCCGTGGGGGGAGAGCTGATTCAGAACCTGTTGACATCAGAGCAGCTTCCAGTGGCTTTGTTCCTGCTCCCCGCTCCCAGCCCCCTGCCCTCTGCGATTGTATTTATCTCTCCTCCAGAAGATCCCCGGTGCTGCTGCTGCTTCCTGTGGCCGCTTTGCGCTCGTCGCCCCGCGCTGCCCCGGCTTCGTCCCTCCGTGCTGCAGCAGGGGCCGTTATCTTCCATTTCTCCTTATCTTTTCTTCATTGAGACCCCCAGCTTCTGTTCCGTAGCGTCGTTCTAATGAATGCGTGAGCTCACCCTTATTAATGAGCGGCCTCATCCCCCTCAAAGGACCGCGGTGCTCTCAACGGAGATACTGGAGGCGCACGCAGCCCCTGAGGGCCCTGCGGATGGGGCTCAGCCCATCGCACCCGCAGGCATTGGGAGCAAACGGTGAATGAACGGGATGCACCGGGGGGCTCCCATCCCACACCCACCCCTGTGCAGCCCTCGGGAAAGCATGGCAACGAGTGTTGATGTGGGCACAGCGCCTGCAGCTGCGCTGGGACAGCGGGCCATCCCTCCCATTTGCCCCCCACGGAGCTGCAGGAGCGGTGTCCCCATCCATCACCCCCAGCACCGGGTGCCCAGGGACACCACACACCAAGTCGAGGTAGAGTCAGCCCTGCTGCACCTTGTCACCTGCAGGTGGCTGCCCGACACCGGGCGATGCTACGGCACCGCTCTCCCCCCGTGGGGCTGCCGCCGTCCGACCCATCGCTGTGCCCACAGCCGACCCCACAAGCAGCACGGGTGGGAAAACATCCCACGGTGCCCCCGGAGCGCCCGGAGCCGTGCCGCTGTCACTCAGCGCCTGCGCGGGGGCTCCGAGCTCCTTAATAAAGAGTAATGGCCCCGCGCTGCCCCGCGCTCCCGCTCGCTTGGCAGCTCCTCCTGGCCTCGCGCCCGGCCGCTGTGCCGTGAGCTCCGAGCAGAGACACAACAAAACCCCGGCGGTTTCCTGGCCGGGTGCTCAGCCCGCGGTGCCTGCGGGGCTCCCGGTGGCACAGCAGTGCGGGTGCCCGCGGTGCCGGCGCTCCCCCCGGCGCTCGGCACGGAGATGAATGGCCGCGAGCTGCCGCGGCTGTCAGGGCCTCGCTGGGAGGAAGCAGTTTGGGGCTTTTGTTTGGTTCTGTTTCCTCCCACAATGACTATTCCATATGTCAGTGGATAATGAATGAAGGAGCGCTGAGTGCTCCTCGGAGCGCGGCGGCCGTTCCAAGCCCACTTCCCTCCTCCGCAGCGCAGCTGAGCCGGGCGGGGGGCGAGCGCTGGCCGGGCGCAGGGAGCTCTTCTTTCAGTAGCTGATTAGCCAAGAGAGAAAAGTGCTGCAGAATGTGCTGCTGGCAGACGGCTCCTTCACTCATCACTCTGTGTGTGTGTGTGTGTGTGTGTGTGTGCGCGGCCCTGCGTGCGCTTCCTGACCTGCCTGGCTCTGCCTGATCTCCGTGCTCCCCCGCGAGCGTGCCTGGCCAACGAGCGTGTGCTCAGACCCTGGAACGGTGAGGGAGGAGTGGGCAGTGCCATGCTGGAGCTCGTGGACAGTCAGTGCCGTGCCAGAGCTCGTGGACAGTGCTGTACTGGAGCTTGTGCGCCGTGCTGTGCCAAAGCTCTGGAGATGGGCGAGGAGGGGCCCTGTGGGCAGTGCTGTGCTGTGCTGGAGTTTGCAAGCAGTGCTGTGCGGTGCCAAAGCTCCAGAGCCAGGAAAGGAGGGACCCAGCAGATGGCTGTGCTGTGCCAAAGCTCATGGGCAGTGCTGTGCCGTGCCAGAGCTCTGCAGATGGACGAGGAGGGGCCCTGTGAGCAGTGCCGTGCTGTGCCAAAACTCTGCAGCCATGCAAGGAGAGATTCTGTGTGTGGCTGTGCTGTACAGAGGCTCACGGGCAATGCCACGCTCTACTGAAGCTCCAGAGCCAGATAAGGAGACTCTCAACAGTCAGTGCCGTGCCAAAGCTCACAGCAGCCCTGTGGTGGCACTGGGGGAACCTCCCAAACCAGCTCTGCTGCTCAATTCCACACTTCTTACGCCCAACCTTTTTCCAAGGGGGAAGTGCCTCTCAGTGTTGCTGCATCCCATCCAAAAAGCTCCGCTTCCCATTGCTGGGAGCAGCGCACACTGCAGTTGGGTTGCGCACTGGGGAGGGACCGTGGCACGGAGCTTTGGGTGCTTGCCTGCACCGAAGGATGTGGCTCAGGGCTTCTCGGTGCCTCCTGTCCCCTCGAGCACAAACGATTCCTGGGAAGGCGTGAGCTGCCACACACGACATCAGGAAGGAGCTGAAAGATGGACGCGGGGAGGAAAGCGGTGCGTTGCAGCTCCAGCCCACCGCTGAGGTCCTCCAGCTGCAGTGCCATGCCCCATTTCCACAATTCCGTTTTGGAACAGCGGAGGGAGAGCGAAAGGAGCTGCAGAGATGGATGGAGGGGATAATTGGAGGCCTGGGGGGAGCGTGCAGACGAGGAGATGTGAGAAGGGGAGATTTGTGTCGGCTGGAGGCAAAGCGGAGTCGGGAGGACGCTAACAGGATGCAGGAGGAAGCACGGGGATATTTGACGAGATGAAACGGCGTCAGGTTGAAATGGAAATGAAATGGGAGGAGAGGGACGCGCTCGCTGTGCAGCCGTATTGTCCTGCACGGCACGGGGCAGAGCATCACAGCACCACCAGAGGCTGCACAGACATCTGGGTCTGCACATAGTGATGCCAATAATAACGGGAACGTGGGGAGCTGCGGTGCTCCAGGCTGAGATCGATGCTATGGGACCTCAAGGTGCTCCAG
>NW_024884174.1:0-29883 GCF_019232065.1 Centrocercus urophasianus
GAAGAGATCAATGCAGATCACAGTACATAGGCTGTTGGTAAGAGGCTATGGGAACTGGACACAAAAGCATAGTTCTCAGTCTCAGAAAATGGCCTTAACAACGGACTGACACAAATGTTTTCCATGCTTGTTTGTTAGTGCCTTAACTCAGAATGATATCTGATTGTTCTGCACTTTCTCTTATTTGGTGGTTGCTTGTATATGTGGACGGGGCCTCGGAGGCATCCCAGCCTGACTGCTACTGACTGATGGTTCATGAGACTGAGACAGCGAAGTTAATTCTGTCACTGTAGTTATACAACATGGTATGAATGCTTCATGCCTTCAAACTGCTTCCAGTTATCCCAGCAAAACCTACTGTACACGTAGCTTTTGTGGAAGTGTTCTTTTATTTGTTCAATTGGTCATTTTGGAGATGACTTTGCTGTGCCAGCAAGAAAATTCCTTTCTCTGGTGTATTCAGAATTCTCAGTCGAATAGTGTTCATGGCAGAGGACAACAGCAGGCTATATGCACCCACGTTACATATGCATCAAATACAAAACAATAACTCAAAAACATAATGCTCCACTCTTACTGCTGATTAATGATGAACAAGCATGCATCATGATATGAGCCTTTCATCATTCTTGTCTAATCTGAGTCATTTGGAGTTTTGAGATCTCACCCTCCTTGCAGTTGCATATAGGACAAAATAGAAGAGCTGTAACACATCTCTGCATGAATTACAGTGTTACCTTTATGTTCAACAAGGCTGACTTTATCCCTTGCAACGTCCTTTCTATGAACCATTAAGGGTAATATCAACAGCAGATGAAACTTTATATATATGGATGACTAATTAAACTCTGAAATCTGTAATGGTGCCAGGGCAGTTGTGAATATCCAATTCACATGATAACATGCATAGTGCTACAAAAGGAGAGATTGTTTCGGCATCAGTTTTGTGCAAAAGCTTCTTTCTTATTTTTCTTAAACTGAAGGAGGTGCAACCAGCTGTACTTCATGCTAGAATAATAATGGATGGAGTTTATAAATGAAAGCAACTATGCCTGCTTCTGGAGCTTAAAAGCAAAAGATGTAAGCACATAGCAAGTTATATTGCAGTATTTCTATAAAGTTATTTTAAGGTGAAATATGGAGTATCACTAAGTCTTTTTTTTTTTTTAATTTTTTTTTTCTTTTTTTTTGGTGGAGAAAAATACTGAGGACTTCCTAAAGTGAAAATTACTTTTAAAATATTCATAGACCTTGGAAAATGTCAGAAAATTATGCTAATATTTTAATTTTATATGAACTAAGACAGATTGGCCTCAATTCCATAAAGTGTTATAGTCTAGGAAGATGTTCGGTTACGGATGTTGCTTTGACACTGGATCTTAATTAAAAGATAAGTTTTTTGCTGTTATTCTTAACGCTGAAACTGTAGGCCTGGACAACTTGTTTCCTCTCTGTTCAATGTAATTGTTTTCAAGGTATTACAGTTCTTATTTACATATATACCTTTTAAAAATTAATTGTTTAGTTAATCAAATCTAGGTTTTAAAGCTGCATGCCCAATTATTCTTTTCATTCCCAAAGTCATTCTTGCAACAATGTTTTTTGACTCTCAGGACATTTTTCATACCAGTACAAGATTTTTTTCTTTACTTTTTTGAGAATTAGAAACTTTGAATACTGAACTTCTACTACTTATCCATTTGTTAATGTCTCTGGAAGAATACCAAGCAGAGGACCACCATGCACCAGGGGTGTGCTTTTGAGTACTGAAGCATCTTTAACTGTTTATAAATGTACCTTTTTTTTTTTCTTTTTCTTCTGATGTTTTCCCTGTGCTTGCCACACAAGCCTTTGTACTTGCTTCTAACTGCATAATCAGATGCAAACAAATCCCTGTTCAAATACAGCAGTCTCTACTTCAACTTATTGTATGAGCACGGCAATGTGTATGATGTGGACAGAAATCCCAACTGAAATTAATCAGCTTTCTAGAAAAAAAAAAAAAATCAGTGCTGGGCATTGTGGCTTTTTGAAAAGGAAGCACTCTGGTGAGATCAGAGCAAACAACTGAAGTGCAACAACTTTTTCCCTGTTCAAACTAGATTGTGCGTAGCGCTGGTCAGCACACAATACCCCTGCTGGATATGTCACCAGATATTGGAAAGTTTGCTTTCTCAACAGAAAACAATGTTACTTTTGGGTTCCTTTAGGGTTGCTAAATTTCTGGTATTCTTTGAAAACTATCTGTCTAAGTGAAGAATTACATGATTTCTAAAGTCTGCATTCCTAAGCTAAGGCGAGAGGTGGTGAGGGTAAACCCGAGTGATATTGAACAAATGTAGTGCTTGCAGAAAGTACTTCGTAGCAAGGAAGATCTTTGGGCCCTAGGCCCAGAGAGAATACTTCTGACCTGCTCAGAACAGCCGAGCCCCGACCCAGAAGGCTGCACCAGTCGCTGCGGAAGCGGAGCCAGCCCCTCGACGGCGCGAATCCCTCGAATGGTTCTCAACGACCGCTGCCCCGCCGGGCGCGCGCGCCCCCTGCCGGCGCCCCGCCGCCTCTGCCAGGTCGTGGCGGGTAGGCTCCTCCCTCCTCCTCCTCGGGAGCGGGACGAGCCCCGCACCCAGCCCCTCTTCCTGCCCCCTCCCCCGGTGCAATGGAAGTCCCCGGGAATCCTCCTCCTCCCCGCTAACAGGCGGCGGCCCGGCCCGGTGCAAAATGCTGGGCATGTACGTGCCGGACAGGTTTGCCCTGAAGTCGTCCAAAGTGCAGGACGGGATGGGGCTCTACACGGCCCGCAAAGTGAAGAAGGTGGGTGACGGCCTGGGAGCGGCGGCGCGGCCCGGCGGGGAGCCGCTGCCACGTATCCCGGCAGAGCGGGGCGGCTCAGCCCTGTTCGCTCGGCGCTCGCCCCACTTCCGCCCGGCCAGGCTCCCTCTGCCCGGAGCCAGCCGGTGCCCAGCGGGGCGGCGTGCCTGGGCGGGAATGGGGAGCGGGATGGCCGGCCCGGCTACCTGCGGCGGCTGTGCTCTGCGGGCTGCTGCTTTCCCAGCTTGTCACGACTTTATTTCATGCTTCTGGGTTCGCCTAGTCCTCCCGGGACGGACGTGCCCGTCTGTCGTGCGCAGGCTCCTGCCTCATCCGAGTCGCTGCAGCCCGGCGGGCGAAGGGTTAATTCCTCACTACGGGGCCGCGTCCCCAGAACTGGGGAGGGTGTGATCCCCCTGACTGCAGCTACCCGAAATCCCTCCTGTCCCAAACAGGACGTGGCTCCTTGTGCTCAATGACTGAAGGGAAAACCTCTTAATCGTTTGGAGTCCCTATTAAAACTGCTCAGTTGACACGTTTGAACAACTTGTTTCAACCGCTAGAGGCATACCTGAAGTTGTGAACCCTGCATTTCTGTGCACTTCTACTTACTGTAAATGTCTTGCTTTACATCTTTGCCAGGTTTTGGTGCTGACTTGGTTGGGAGGACTGCCAGGTGTTGCAGTGTCCATTGGGCTTAAACACCGTAGGGTAGATGTGCCTCATCTCTGAGGCCTCCTTTAGGGATAAAAGGAGGAGAAGGGGATCGAGGTTTTTATCGGTTGGCTTAATGGCTTTTTTTTTTCCACTGACGGTCTGAACGCTCATATTAAACCTTTGGGAATTCACACATGAAGGAAAGTTGTAGACTGCTATCGCACATGCATCCCTGGACTCTGAAATGGAATGAACTCGAGAGTGAAAGTGACCAAAATTAATATCTGCGTGTCAGTATCTGCTGAAAGTCTGAATCCTCTTCCTTTATACTGTTCTAAATCAAGTCCTTAGATCTGCATGCTAGGAAAAATAGATCTTTTTTCTTGCTAGAACTGCTCCATATCGTTTCTGAATTGTTTTTTTTTCACAGGGCAGGTATATGCTGTCAGAGCTCTGCCTGCACAGCTGTGTCAGTGTGAGCTCCTTGTTCAGGACGTCCTAGCAAAACCCGCAAGTTGCCTGTGGGATGTGTACTGCATGTGAAAAGCAGAAAGGAAAGGCAGAGACGCTGACTGTAAGATCTTTCAGAGTTTTAGGAGCATGTTGCGAAGTGCTTATTGTGGATTTGGTTTTTGTTTGGCATTGAATCCTCTGTGCTTTTAGCACCAACAGATGTGGTATGCAAAGCCCTGGTCAGAGCTATGTGCCTGACTTTGCTTCTCAGCAAGATGAGGAATCAGCTTCTGAGTCGCCCTATGAAAACTGGGCGTTGTTTAGAACAAGAATTCCTAAAAATGGTTAAAGAACTAAGCACAATGTATGGCCTCAGCTGTTCAGAGAACAGTAGATGTATAAAAAGCACAAATAATACACTGGATATTACCAGGCTGTGTGTTACTTTTTTCCCATGGAAAAAAAATCACATCTGAAGTGCTTTCAACTTTCCCCCTGCCCAGTCATGAGTGAGGCAGCAGTACTATGCTTCATGGCTTTGATACAGAGTAGTTAACAGCTGTCAAACAAGTAATTAATTGGTAATTAATTCTTCAGAACTCTGAGACTGAGAGTAGTTGCTGAATATGACACTGATTGAAAAATAAAATCTGTGTTCTTGAGCTGTGCCCCAGCCTGGATAAAAGAAGGCTGTGTAGTGACCTTATTGCAGCTTTTCAGTGTCTAAAGGGAGCTTATAAGCAGGAAGGGAGTCAACTCTTTACAAGGGTAGATAATGGCAGGACAAGGGAAAGTGGTTTTAAGTTGAGGGAGGGAAGATTTAGGTTGGATGTCAGGGGGAAGTTCTTTACAGAGAGAGTGGTGAGGTGCTGGAACAGGCTGCCCAGAGAGGTTGTGGATGCCCCATCCCTGGAGGTGTTCAAGGCCAGACTGGATGGGGCCCTGGGCAGCCTGGTCTGGTATTAAATGTGGAGGTTGGTGGCCCTGCCTGTGGCGGGGAGGTCGGAGATTCATGATCCTTGAAGTCTCTTCCAACCTGGGCCATTCTGTAATTCTTTTATTTCCTATGAATAGGATGTAATACACAGCTGTATTTGAAAGTCAAACACACTTCAGATGATCTTATATCAGAAATTGCAGTAACAACTGTCCAAATGTTAAATACCCATGAAGAATACTCTGAATATTAAAGTGTTTGCAAAATTTTGGAAATGGTATGTTTTGAACTGCTGTTACCTATCATCTGCCTTTGTGCCTTCAGGCATTATGCTATGTTTCCAATTTTTTTTTTTTTTTTTTTTTTTTTCTGAGGGTGTAAAAGTGAAATATGTTTGTTTTGTGACCTTTATAAAAGCTGTCATTTTCTTGTAATTTTTTTTTTCTCCAGCATCTGGAGTTTGGCTGCAGCACCAGTATGATAAGACCCCTGGTATAATAATGAGAGCTATTGCATTTCTCAGTGTTCTGCTGAGATCGGAACAAGATTTGTCACGTTCTGAAAAGCAGCTTTTTTTGAATGATGTGCCTTTCATAACTTCAGACTGCTTTATTGATCTGTGAGGAAGTCTTACTATGTTTCTGATCTATATATTCAGTATGATAGCGTGCTTATTGGCTAGGACTAATTGATGTATTGGAAAAAAAAGATAATCTTTGAGGCTGAATTAATAATGGTGCTTATCCCCATGGGCCTTTGTGTTGTTAGATCCCAGGTTTTGTGTCTCTAATTTCTGCTTTCTGTCCAAGTTTGAGGAGCCGTAAAAAGCACTTGGAAGTTTGAATCATCTCCAGTTCACGTTACATTCTCTTTATATTAGAGGTGGGCATCTTGCCTTTTGCTTTCTCTATTGTTCTGAGCTTCCAGAAGGACTCAAACATATTGCAGTAAAGGTTTATTACCTTGGAGTAGTTGAGCTAGGAATGACATATGGTGTTTCATGTTTTCAGTCAGCACGCACTACTAAGCTGTTGCTGTGTTTCACCCCAGAGGCGATGCAGGGTTCAGTGATGGGTAAAATTAATCCTGTAGGTGCTTTATCTGGTAGCTAGGCATCTTTTCGGTTATGAGGATGAAAGTATTACTGAGGTGAGGGTTGTGGAAACTTCCAAAGTAGTTAAGGAATTAAGTCATCACTTTCTGCTCACTGAAGTGTTATTCTGCTGCTGAAGTGAGTCTGGGAGACTAGTTATTGAAAGTTCTGTATTCATTATGTGCTTAAATTATTTCTGTATTAAATTTATGGAGAATTTATCTTTTTCTTTCCATAGAAGAGAAGAGATTATAGTCAAACAATAGTTCTTTTCATCTTGATAATTGCTACAAGTAACCGGAGATTCTGCAGATGCAATTATGCCCTTCTTCAGAGCTCAGCAGTTGTAGTGAGCTATTTTCCTTTCTGCACTAAAACTACTTGATGCTTTGTAAAAATGTGGGAAAAGCAAGTTCAGTTTGGCATGAGGTATCTTCTCCACAAGGGCCTACCTTATCTTCACTGACCCTAGAAAGGACCATACAGCTCTACAACAGAATTACTCTGCTCTCATCTTGACTTCTTCCTTAACCTAAGAGAACAACACAGCAAATTGCCCCCCTTGTAACATCTGCATGGCCCCTGTTAGTGCTGTGCTTCTGGAGGGCATTCAGGAGAAGATGAGGACATTGGTGGCTGTGCACAGGTAATTGTACTGACCAAATTTCACCTTCATTGCAAATGGAGTGAAAGAAGAAGGGAATATTAGTTTGAACGTTAAATCCTAGGATTTGTAAGCTGACAGGAGAGGACCATTGACTTCTTATGATTAGCTGGAATGGAAAACAGAGGGAAGTGAAGGAGCTGAAGCCTCGCAGTGCCAATATTTGCTATCCCTGCTAATATTTGCTAACCCTGCCCATGTTTGCGTCCCCATTCATGATTTGGGCTCCAATTTTTCTCTGGTGCTTTTGTCTTTTTAGCTCCTTTATTTGCTGGTCTTTCTAATGATATCTTTGTTGAGCACATTTCAAACTATTGCTTCTGAGTTCTGTGTCGTTATTATTCAATGCCTATTTTGTTTTTTTTTGTTACCTCCTCAGATTTAATTTTTTATTTTTTTAATTTAGTTGGTTGTTTCTAGGAGGAATCATCCTGTAGGTCTTCCATGCCACTTCTTCATTGACACTGTACACACTGGCAAGGAAGGAAGAGGGCAAATGTGCAGCAGACTGTTCCTAGGATTGTGGAATGTGCCTGCGGGAGGATATTTTCAGAGAAGATTGATCCTTTTATTAGCCAAAATGTTGTGAAGATGAAACAAATTTGTTTCTGATTGTGTAGTTATAACTTGTAATGCCTTAAAGTATATTAGAGCCTTTCTATTTCAATACTGCCTAAAGGAAAGTAGTATTCTGCATTCCAGTTTGTATGGTTTATGATTGCAAATAAGAACAAGTGGAAAAAAAAACGTTAGACCTATATGAGCACTGGGTATAGAATTTACCCTGCTGCTGACATGACATCTAGAAAGGAAAAAAGAAAAAAACCAAAACACTGAACAACAAACCCTGAGACATTTGGAAGGACATATCAGTGGATGTTTTCACAGTATGTGTTAGCGCTAGCAGGTGTTAGAACATTTTAATTCTGTTTTTGAAGGCTTGAATTAATTCACAGAAGTGTGCATACTCCTACTTTTAAAAATAAATCCCTCTGTGTGTTCAAAACCTCAAAACTATTTAGTGATTTGATCTGTGGCACTTCAAAAAGTAGTGTTGCAAATAATTCTGCAAATAAATCTAATGAAAGCTTTGTGCTTACCAGATGTCAGATACTTTGCATTTAGTAGGATGTCTACTGCAAGGTGATTCCTGAGAATCCTAGAAGAAATCTGGCTTGTAAATATAACCCTTATTTAAAATCTGAAAAAATGCTATTTGCAAAATTGGAAATTAAGTGTGAAGAGGAAATATGGTTTCAGGAGATTCACCACTCTGTAAAAAGAGTGTGAATGAGCTTGAAGTTGAACTCACAGTGTTGTGCATGTTTCTGTCAGATAGTGGGTTTCCAAAGGAAAACTGCCCTTTTCCACTTGAAGCTAAAATTGAGACCTCTGCTGGAGCTTGGAAATTCACTGGCTATTTATTTTATTTTTGTGTGTGTGTGTGTCCATGTGTCCACTGATTCATTTTCTTTAATAATCATTTCTTAGGGTGAAAAATTTGGCCCCTTTGCAGGGGAGAAACGAATGCCTCAGGAACTGGATGAGAACACAGATTGCAGGCTCATGTGGGAGGTGAGTAGTCCACAGTGACATCATCACACTTAGCAAAAACTGCTCCCAGAATTAAGTTTTACTGTAACTTTTTTTTTTTTTTTGAAGTTAAGGCTTAAGGATACTGTAACTAGTCTTTGTACTTACTGCCAATGTTCATGGACTTTTTTTTTTGAGAATGAGAAATTGCTTCTTTTAAAGGATAAAGAAATGGCAAGTAGTAATTTCTTATCAGTGAAATGTGAAGATATGAAAGCATAACAGTGCTGTGAAAAATTGTTGAATAATGTGAAAGAAAA
Organism: Centrocercus urophasianus; assembly: GCF_019232065.1. Taxonomy (NCBI): domain Eukaryota; kingdom Metazoa; phylum Chordata; class Aves; order Galliformes; family Phasianidae; genus Centrocercus; species Centrocercus urophasianus. The sequence continues at coordinate 8,466 of NW_024884174.1, forward strand.
TGAAAATGATTCAAGTCATTTGAATATGGGAAGGTGGTTTTCAGTTATGAGATACTGATGTATGCTTACCAACAGCTGCCAGCTCATATAGCACACTGTCTACTGTGATGCTTTTAGTAGCATTTAGTAATTCTATGATAATTGCAAGATAAATAGTATGATGAAAGTTTTCGTATTTACCAGCATTTATAATTCTTTGTATAGGTATGAGATCTTTAGCAAAATAAAAACCTGGTGCTATGCGCAAATGAAGGTACAGGGGTTTTCGGGGCTCTTCTAAACTTGTTTGAAGCACCTGCTTTTGTACTTCTGTTCCATCCTTATAATCTTTCTTTTCTGCTGTAGCTCTTTGAGCCTAATTTCACTCCCTCCTCCCCCCCCTTTTTAATTTTTTCTTTCCGGATGAGCACTTTGAACTGTAAGCACATTTAGTCCTCATTGATACCGGAAAAGATACTCATTTTCAAGGTTCTTGAAGCTTCTTGGTTTTCAGTGGTTAGGCATGGAAGAATGATGGTTATTTGGATGTTGTATGGTGTTGTATGGCATGGTGCAAAAACTTAGGCTTGACATCTGCCTTATCCATGCATTTATTGAAAAAAAAAAAAAAAAAAAAAAATCAACCCACATTACAGCAAACCAAACTTATTTATAAAAACCAATGAAAAAAAACCCAAACATTAAGATCATTGAGAACCTTGTAAGAGAGCACAGTGTTGTTACAGTCTTAGCAGAGCTATAAATAGATTCAATGCAGTAGAATGACATGTGAAAGAATACTAAGAGCTGAATGCACATTTTGTTAAACACAGTCTCAGCTTAAATCCAGTGATGGAGTGGCAAAAATATCCCTAGATGAGTATTAACTCACGTCTATGAATTCGTGTACCTTTGTTTATCTCTCTCTCTCTCTCTCTTTTTTTTTTTTTTTTTTTTTTTTTTACTTTAGGGACTTACCGAAAATATCTGTTCCCATAGAGGTGTGGGACAATTCATTCCCCCGATTCCTTTGGTTATGTATCAAGAGCAACTGTTCTTATCTTGTTTGTTCTCAGCTGAAAAAACAACAATAATACATGTGCTTTTATTACAGATGTTTGCTGAATATGTGTTAATAGGCCATGGCTTACTTGCCTTTTCATAATGTTTCTCCTGTTGATTTTAAATTAATAAAATATTTGAGCTAGAACAAGGTTTTTAGAAGGGATGGTAGGTGGATTATGGGAGCTTTCTAGCTCCTATAGGTTTTTAAGTTGGTTGGAAAGCCATATGAGTTTCCAGATGTCTCATTGCTGATGATTAAATGAGATTTATCTGTTTCTGTAAGTCAGAAAATAAAAGGGAAATACATGTATTTATTGATGACACTAATATGACCCCATTGACAGCAAACCAGAAAATAAGATTTTTATGAGCTGTTCTAAAACCGTTCCATAATATCTTGTTGTAACCTAGTTTTGAAAGCCTTGAAAAGATTCCTGCATACCAAATTTTATGACTTCCTGAATGTTTGAGCCTAAGTTGTTCATGTTTACTGAAGTTGATCTGAACACGAACTTTATATTATAATTTGAATCATGCTGGGAATAGTCTTAAGTTGAAAATTGAGACCAGGAATGCAGAAAGTAAAAAGTAAAACAGTCCAAGTAAATGGTTATTCCAGAGACTGTGGGAGGCTGTCATAGCAACCAGCCAAGTTTGTGTGTAGTCAGCTGTACCAAATATATTAAAAATAATTAAGTTGATGACTATTGGATGAAGGAACTTTAAGGCCTGAACTCGTGGTCCGACTGCATTAAAAAAAAATATACTTTCAGAGAGGGCACCTTAAGAAAGAAAGCTAAATAGTAGAATCTTTTCAAAGCTCAAGTAAAAATGAACCTTAAAGGAGCATTTAAAAGCTGGTCTTATGAGGAGTGGCTGAAGGAGCTGGGAATGTTCAGTCTGGAGAAGAGGAGGCTTGGAGGAGACCTTATTGCTCTCTGTAACTATCTGAAGGGAGGTTGCAGTGAGCTGGGGGTCGGCCTCTTCTCTCATGTAACTGATGATAGGACTAGAGGAATGGCTTCAAGCTGCGCCAGAGGAGATTTAGGCTGGACGTTAGGAAATACTACTTCTCTCAAAGAGTAGTCAAGCACTGGAATGGGCTGCCCAGGGAGGTGGTGGAATCACCAGCCCTGGAGGTGTTCAAGGAACGTTTGGATTTTGTGTTGAGGGACATGGTTTAGTGAGAACTATTGGTGATAGGTGGATGGTTGGGCTGGATGATCTTGAAGGTCTTTTCCAACCTTGTTTATTCTGTGATTCTGTGATTTTTTTTTTTCTTAGTATGTGATTTTTGAGTTCTTCAACATTGTGAAATGATTTTCTGTAAGGAAGTTTACTGCATGCATTTCTAGTGGTGTAGAATAGTGGTCTCTGACGTGACCTATCTTGAGCAAGCTCTTTCTCCAAGACCAGCATTGTGAGTTGGCATCTTTAAGACATCATGCTGAGATGGAATTCATGAATCATAGAATCTTTTTAGTTGGAAGGGACCTTCAAAGGTCATCTTGCCCAACCCCTCTGCAGGGACACCTGCAGATACATCAGCTTGCCCCATCCAGCCTGAATTGTGTGTGTTATGTTTTTCTTTGGTCTTTGGGAAAACATGGAACCTGAAGGAATTGATTGAGTCAAATGATTTTAAAAACTGTTCTAAAAACAGTAAGATTTGTGTTTAAATAAAATGCAGCATAGTGCTACTTGTCTGCCCCTGAGCTGTTCATGCAAAAGGCTCCAGAAGATTGGGGTGGGATTGAGGGATCATACATGGTGTTACTGCTATCTTTGTAAATAGTTACTTGCTGAAATATTTTATTTACAAGTTGATGGACAAATGAAAACCATTTGATGCTGCAGTAACCATTTAGTTAGGAATAATAAAAAAGACCAGAAAATGATTGGATGACTTTGTGCTTTTTCTTTCTTGCTGTTGATAAGCCACCTTCCAACTGTGCTTCAGCCCCTGTGCAACTATATCTGAATGGAATTGCATGTTGTACTAGTTAGAAGTGTAGCTAGTTACAACTGATGATTTGTGAGTTTTGTGAGATTTCTTAGCATCCCACTAGCGCCTTGATTAAGTACTTCTTTGTTGGTCTTTATTAGTGTAACTGACAGAGCAATTTAAAATTATGTGCATTTGCTTGAAGATAAAGTTCTCTGGGGCAAGAACAGAATAATCTTTAGGTATTAAATTTCATGGAGGTTTTTATCTCTGGAGGATCAAATATCCTTTTTAATATTTATTGTTCCCTTCAGGATGGAAAGGGAGGATATCTACTCCGTTTATTTTGTTTACTATTCGTAACTGAGAAAGTGGTATTCTTTTCAAAACTGTTGGATTGTGACGAACATAACTTTTTGGTTTGGTAAATGTTAAAACAGGAAAGACTGGAAAGACCTAGTCCTTCTTCAGATACTCTGACATTCTGAGGAGGAATGTTCAGGTTAGGGGTGGCACTTAACACATCCTGTAACACTGAGTGATACACATCTCACATTTGGTTATTGTGTATCTGCCAAGATGGTTGCCTTCATTGGTACATCCAATCCAAGAGCAGAAAAATGCTAGCAAAAAGATTTTCCAGGGAAGGTAATACTTATGTTTATTTATATTAAAATGTGAAATGAAGGTATGTTTCTGCTACTTCCAACTGCAGTGACAGTTAACAACTTTTCAGTTAACAACAACAAAATCCACCAGACTACTATGAAGGTAGCATAAAGCCTTCTATTAACTGCAACTAGCTTTTGGTTGAAGCTTTAATATTTGCTGTTTGAGGTATGAGAAATCGAGTGATTGAAACTAATGACATTGCTTTTTTCTTCCGTATCTTGGTAGTAGAGTGTGGTTCTGGCATACGAAAGCTTTTACATATAGGGCATTAAGTTGAATTTGCTCAAAATTTCATGGCAAAGTAAATAATAATTTGAAGATTTCTGAATTTACTCTCAAGGTTAATGTTGTATTGGAAATCTAGTTCCTAGCAATATGGTCTTTATTTTTTTCCAGTGTGAAGACTAGCTTCCTGGTAAATATTTTTAAAGTTGTTTGCTTTTAGTACTTTTTGGGGGATCTTGAAAGTAAGTTAATTTAAGACAACTTCTGCCAAACAAAAGTAGGACATGGATGTTAGGATTTCCAGAGATATTTCCCTTCTATCAGTTGTGATTTTGTGTCATAGATTCTTGGTATTAGTGAATTAATACCAATTGAGACAGATGGGTATCTAAAAATAGTCATTAATATTTTTACTAGTTTGTTTATGTAGCTAGATTTCATAAATGACCTATTTTAAACCTTACTTTAGTCATCTTTATCATTGTTAAGTGTGTGACTTTGAAGTCTTTATAGTGATTTTTGAAACAAGCCCATTGTAGGACCTTAATGGTCAAAATAGGACCTTAATGATCTTTTTGTGATGAGAAGCTCTGAAAGTGTCTGAGAATGTTAGGATCACTGCTTCAGTTAAGAGATGTCTTCAACTTCTTAGAAAGTCCATTTTGATAGTTTGAGGTGCTAGCACTCAGATTTGAATTCATAATAGAAGGTCAGACCAAAATTGCTTCAGGAGACTTGGATATCTTCACAGCAAGCGTGAAGCTCAACCCTTTTGAAAGTCTAAGAATGAAAACTTGTGAACCATTCTGTCTTTGTCAAAAGTCAAATAATGTCATGAACCAGCAGGAGATTCATTAGTATGAAAAAAACGTTGCTCTGTGTTTTGGTTGGAGGAAAATGTGTATCACCTATGAGCCAATATTTCTTCATCACACCACAGCAGCTGCTGTGTTAAGTTTCTCTTTCAATTATTACTTCAATACTTTCAATAGTGACATTAAAATGTGAGTTTCTATTCCGTGAAGTAGGTCTGAAACTCAGGATGCAGAAGCGTTGCAACTAGCTGTTTCACACCATTAACAATAAAAATAATGTTTTCATTAACAAAAAAAAAAAAAAAAAAAAAAAAAAAATAAAACATAAAACAAAACTTGAGTGAACAAAATTCCTTTTTTTTTTTTTTTTTTTTTTTTTTTTAATTTATAAACATTTAGAAAATGGTTTCCCAGAAAGCAGGTAACATGTTAACTGCCTTCAGCAAGGATGACCATCTGCTTATTTTCAATGAAGTTTTTTTCCTTCTTTTCTTGACAGATGTGCATAATATGGTGCAATTGCACTCACGAACATTTCTACGTAGCACATGTAACACCTTGAATGCATTTTGAAAGTCTGTAGATAATTCCAGTGCATCATGAAATACTGGCAGATGAGTGATGGTGTGGATGGGCACTACGAGCATCTTAGGCATTACTGAGATGTTTGTAGGGTTTCATCTGGTAGCTTATACAATTTTTGTTCCCCCTAATACTTTTATAGTGATACAATATTTGCTATTGCAGTATAGTCTGGTGCTATCCTGGTTGATCTTGAGGTAAACCCACCTGTATGGTGGCAGTGAATGTCAGATATTTCATCTTACTGTAAAGATATTTGACTGAACTGACATCTTATGTGTTAATTGTCAAGGGGACAATTCTCAAATACATCCTATTTAGGTGTTTTGTTGGGTGCTTTTGTAATGTGAATGCAGTTTAGATGTTGAATTGTAGTGGTGACCAAATATTAAGGGTGTTGTAGTAAAACAGATATCTTGCCATGAATTGAGGCATGAAATTTGAACCTTGTTCTGGATTCATGCCACTTTGCCTATACTTAAATTTGAAGGGAATTGCTACTTAATTATTTGGCCTGTGAAACTAAGGATGATTGCATGTCTGTTAACATTACTCCCTGGTAGTAAATGGAAGCTCCAACTTATCTTCATTGGCTACAGAAATCTCAGGAATCTTGACCAAGATTGTCAAAAGGGCCTTAGAATTAAATGGATCCTAGAATAGGGTGGTCTACTGAACTACAGCAGACATGATCAACCTTTTTGGATTTATACCTCTTCATTTAGAGGAATGAAAGATAAGGTCCTGTTTCTATATAAAAATGAAACAACCAAGAAACAAACAAACAAAAGACCACAGAACAATGTGCCATCATCTATTTGTGTCCAGGCTTTTCAGTTCTATTTCTAGCTCTTTTAACAGCTTTCGCATGTTGATCATCAGCATATTATGTACTTCTAGGTCTTTGTCAACCTATGAAGATGGCTAAATTCTCTATTATTTAGAAGCTGTGTAATGTAGACAGGTGGCAGGTTCAAATATAACAATATTAAAATAGGAATATGTTCACAAGCATTAAAAAATTGATCCTACTTAAGAAAAATTTCAGGGAACCTCAGTGTTGTAAAAATCTTGTGCCTCTTCTCTAAATGTTTGATAGCCATTAAGAAAGAAACACTATAATCATTCAGATTTCTGGGGAAAATGCAGCTATTTGCTTGCAGATTATTTAAGAAAAGACTCCTTAAAACATTTTCTGCTTTAGTTTGTAATATACAAAAGTGTTTTTCACTTCCTTCCCCAGTAAGGTATCCTTTGTTTTCCAACAGTTTCCTACAATAAATATTTGTGGTAGGGAAGTAGCCCTGAAGATTCTTGGAGTGGTTCAGTGATGGGAAAGGAGATTGGGAGCAGACTGGAATTCTGTGGCAGAATGATTTCTGTTTAGTTCTTCAGGTCTCATGAGCAGTAAGTGGTAAGGATATGCGTCTGAATACTTGTAAAAGAGGGTTAACAGATATAAACAAGGCCAAGAAATCTTAGCTTATTTATAATGGAGAGTTGGCTTGTTGTGTTCTGGAAAATTAATTGCTGAGTCTTTATTCTGTGGTAGTAGAGAGAGAAATTGCAGTATCTTTAAGTTTCTTGTGGAGCACATAAGCAGCTTGACAGTCTTTTTTCTCTTGCTGTTACAGCTTGCATAACTGCCAGAATTGTGGTGATAAACTGAAGCTATTATCATGCATGCTTTTCAGTGCTGCTGATGGGGAATGCAGAAAGAAATTTCCAGTCACTATGGCTAGCAGAATTTTGTGGTCCATTAGAGCAATGACTGTCTTAGTGACAGCCATTTTTGATCCTGTCTCCTTCTAAGTATGAAAAAGTATGAGCCAAGTGAAAGTGTTTTATTTTTTATTTGTTTGTCTGATTTCACTAGTCTGATTTTCTTGTTTGGTGGTTGTGTCACAAAGCAAAAGGCTGGCTGAGGACTCAAGTGAGCTGCTGTTGGAGAGTGCGTCCTTTGGGACATACTCCAATTGTCATTGCAATTCATTAATAGTTCAGTATGGATAATATTTAAGTACACTTACTTTCAACTGAATATATTATAGAGTCTAACTATTTATTTTTTTTAACCACCATGATTAGTTTGTACTGCCTTTTAGTTTGAAGAGTATACTTGCAAAGCAGGAGCTAGTCTGTTTGTTGGATTTTAAAAAATAAATAGATAAAGTTTGATATTCTCTGCTGTGGTGCTCAAAGACCATTTACACATTTTAAAACACACACTTGTCCGTCTAATTGGTGAGGAAAGGAATGGTAAATATCACCAATCCAGTCTGTGTTAAGTATGATGTTTTGACTGTGTTTCTCTATTTTTTTTTCCCTTCCTCACCTTTGTGCGTTTAATGCAATATTATTTCTTTATGAGGTGGAAAAAAAGCTATAGAAAATATAGCATGTTTTTGAAGAATTTATTGTATTCTTTTATCAATAGTTTCCTTCTGTGTTAAGTCTTTTTGTATTTGGCATCTCTTCATGGATTGGCAGAGATGACTACATATTGCTGCTGTGAATATAAGTCATTGCTACATAGTTTAAGAATCAAGCTAATGCAGGAGAATGGATGAAAAGCTAGTTGTGTAACGTATGCTTTTCATAATAGGATCTTGATTGTTTTTCTAATCCCAAGATCTGATGGAAACCTTTATAGGACATGCATGGTGGGCCTCCCTAATGCAGTCTTTAGTAGCTGTAGTTAAGTCATAGAGCCATTAGCTTGACTTCAATTGCTCACAGATGTTCATCTTCACTGTTAACCAGGCCAAGTGAAGTTTTGCTCTGTGGGTGTTTCGAAGAGGGTGATTATTACAATATAATTGGTGCAATACTTCTGTGAGGAAGGGGGTGGGAACTTTTCAAAAGGTAAATACACCATTTACATGTATTTTTGTGTAAAGTTGGGACTCACTTTTATGGTTTGCAGTTATTCTGCCCAAATTACTGGTGAACCCAACAGTTCCAGCAAGGAGCGGATATTATTTCCTAGTGGAATAATCAGCAAATTGCAGAATAGCTAAGCCAGGAAAGGACCTCTGGAGGTTATCTGGTCCAACTCCCTTTTTCTGGCAGATCCACTTAGAGCCAGTTTTCTAGGACTGTGTCTAGACAACTCTTGACTAGTTCCAAGAATGATGATCCAGCAGCCTCTCTAGAGAAGGTGTTCTACCACTTAGTGTTAAATAATATTGTTTCCAGGTGTGTTTAAGTCTGTAGATTTGACACTTTTGGCTTTGCTTAATCTGTGCATTTGAAGTTGAATAACTTTTAAAATTTAAAATTTTGGCACCTTTTCATGATATGTGCTTCTTAAGATACGTCTTCCTTTAAAACAACAGTAATACATTTCAAAGACTTATATTTGTTTGCAGAGCCACAGTAGGTTTCTTGTATTAATATGAGAACAACATGCTGTCATCAGCAATTATGATAATTAAATACAGTTCTTTTTTCTAACGATATCTTAAAAGTGTAGGTAACTTAAGCAGACATACTGAAGACATATTGCATCTGTAAAAAACAAATACAGCAAGAATGTGAACAATTTAAATACAAAGCCATGATGACAATCTAATTTTGATCTTGCATAGCTGAAATCCCTAGCTCTTAGGAAATACTTACTCTGGAAACTTCTTGTTGATGGATGAAAATATGTTCCTCATATAAATAAATCATATGGAATTTTTGTAGTTCCTGTGACCTTTCTTCATGGCTTTCTGTCTTCTGTTTCAGAGAGATTCAAGTGATACACTATTTAAAAGAAAACAAGGAAGCCATTTTTAAATGTCATAAATGGAGCTGTATTATTTCAGCAGTATTTCTTTGTGTTTTAAGAGCAAAGAATCACTTGATTAAAATTAGGTCTCTCTTTCTATTCCTAGTTTTGACAATGCAAACTAGTATTTTGTCGCAATCATAGAAATTCTGTGGGTCTGCGATGATATGCAAAAGCTCCTGATGTGGAGATTGTGTCTTAAGTAATTCTTTCTTTAAAACATTTGCTAACAGAAATATCTGATAATTTGTTAGATTTGGTGTTACAATTATTAGTAAATATTATTTGAAGACATTGGTTCTACTACTGCTGATGCTCTGGAGTGGGAACAGTGCAATGACTCATTCATCTGTTAAAGCTGTTGTGCTTACATGTGCCTTCAGTTCTACAGCGCTACTTTTTAAAGTTGATTCTTCACTTAGTGAACAAAATCTGAGCGTGTTTGTTTGCCATACCAAATAATTTATGCCCCTTCACCTATGTAGTATGTCAGTTTGTTGTTACTGAAATCGTTATTTCAGGCCAGCATATAATCATAGAATGCTTTGGTTTAGAAGGAGCCTTAAAGATCATCTAGTTGCAATCCTTATGCTGTTGATTGCCACCCATTAGATCGGGCTACCCAGGGCTCCATCCAACCTGGCTTTGAACACCTCCAGACATCCACAGATTCTCTGGGTCTCACCACCATCATCGTGAAGGATTTATTTCTAATATCTAATCTAAATCAACCATCTTTTAGTGTTAAGCTTTTAACCCTTGTCCTGTTGCTACACTCTGCAAAAAGAGTTTCTAGCTTTCCTGTAGGCCCCCCTTAGGTACCAGACGGCTGGTACAAGGTGTTCTTGGAGCTCTCTCTTCTCTGACTGAAAAAATTAAGACTGACTGATAATCACTGGGGCTACATATTTATATTTCTCTTGAATAGGTGTGTATGAAAGATGTTCAGCTGAATTGTAACATAGGGTATGCGAAATGCTTAAATGCATTTGTACTGTTCTGAAGATAGTTTTTCTGATGTGTGTAAGGAAAAAAAAAAACATCTGAAAAAACACTGTGGGAGTCTTAGGAGGGAAGTTCACATCACAAAATACAGTTTTGAAAAAATATGAGTTTCTGTGATATTTAGTATTTATGTGGTACAATTACATTAGCAGTAGTGCTGACAATACTGAAATGGTATTTTCTGGATTTGGAATTACACACAAGCACGGGGGTTGGAAAGGACTTCAATAGATATTGAATTCAATCCCCGTGCTGAAGAAGGTACTGCACAGTAAGTTGCATAGATAAGTATCCAGATGGGTCTTGAATATCTCCATAGAAGGAGATTCTACAATCTCTCTGGGCAATCTGTTCCAGTGCTCCATTGCTCTTCTTATTGTGAAAAGTTCTTCCACATGTTACTACAGAACTTCCTATGTTCAATTTTAGGCCATTGTTCCTTGTCATATTGCTATGCACCACTGAGAAGAGCTTGGCCTCATCCATTTGCCTCCCATCTCTCTTTAGATAATTATGAATATTTCTCAGCTCCCCTCCCAGTCTTCTTTTTCCCTAGCAGAACAGACCTCATAGGAGAGATACTCCAGGCCACTTATCATCCTTGTGGCCCTCTGCTGGACTTCTTCTTGGAGATCCCTTTTCTTTTTGAATTGAGGAGCCCAGAACTGGACACAGTACTCCAGATGTGGCCTCACCAGGGCAGAAGAAAGGGGGAGGATCGCTTCCCTCAACCTACTGGCTCCGCTCTTCTTAACTCACTATTGGCCTTCTTGGGTACAAGGCTACACTTCTGGCTTAAGGCCAACCCGTTGACCACCAGGACCCCAAGGCCTTTCTCCATGGAGCTCATCTCCAGCAGATTATTTCTTATCCATGAGGTTATTCCTTCCTAGGCTCAAGACTCTACACTTGCTCTTGTTAATTCTCATCTGGTTTTTCCCTGCCAACTCTCCTGTCCGTTCAAGTCTTGTTGAATGGTAGCACAACCTTCCATAGTGTCAGCAACTCCTCCCAGTTTTGTATCATCAGCAGACTTGCTGAGGGAGGACTCAGTCAACAACCTGGATGAAGGGATAAAAATGTTGAACAAGACCAGACCCAGAACCCCGCTGGGGAACACCGCTAGTTACAGGCCTCCAACCAGACTCTATGCTGCTGATAACAACTCTCTGAGCTCAGCCAGTCAGCCATTTCACAGTCCACCTCACTGTCCAGTTATCTATTCCACACTTATATATATATACTCTATATAACACTTATATATATATACTCTATATTTCATAACAAGGATGTTGTGGGAGATGATGTCAAATGCCTTGCTGAAGTCAAGGTACACAACATTCTTTGCTCTCTTCCCATCTACCTACCCAATGATGACGTCATAGATGGCTACCAGGTTGGTCAAGCATGATTTCCCCTTGTTGAATCTATGTTGACTCCTCCTAATAAGTTTCTTTTCTTTCAGTTGCTTGGAGGTGGCATCTGAAACAGGTTGCTCTGTCACTTTTCCAGGGATGCAGGTGATACTAACTGCCCTGTAGTTTCCCAAGTTCTCCTTCTTGCCCATTTTGAAGACTAGAGTGATGTTGGCTGTTCTCCAGTCTTCAGGCACCGATCCTGTTTGCCAAGATCTTTCAAAGATGATAGAAGGTGGCTCAGCAATCACTTCTGCCAATACACATACTCTTTCAGTACATGTGGGTGCATCCCATTGAGGCCCATGAGTTTCTTGTATGAGGAATAATTGTATTTGGTATAAAGAAGCATAAAGAGGAATACTTGTTTTATGCGAGATTCATTTGCTGAATACCAGCAAGCCTTAATATTTTGTATGTTAGTGTGTTTGGTAGATGTGCTAGATGTTAATTTTCCTTATTTTGAAATGTTTCAGGTTCGTGGCAGTAAAGGTGAAGTCCTTTATATCCTGGATGCAAGCAATCCACGCCATTCTAACTGGCTGCGTTTTGTCCATGAAGCTCCATCACAGGAACAAAAGAATCTGGCTGCAATCCAGGTAGATTTTGTACATTCCTACTATTTGCTTTCTAACTTGATCTCCTGTTCAATCGTTATCTTGTGCAGAAAAAAGATTTGAGAAACATAACTTTCCTTTTCTTATCTTTCCTTTTTGGAGGTGAACACTTGTGCTTAAATATGGTACCATAAATAAAAGATATAAAGACTGAAGGAGTTGTTAGTTAAAATCTGATATTCTTTGAAAGATTTATATTAATCCACTGAGATGAAAGTGCACTAAGTAAATTGTATGAGCTATTTCTCATTTATAGTAAAATGAACAGTTTACATTTAGGAAAAGTCATTTCCGGAGTAGTTCGTACACTTCTATAATGACAACCTAATTTTCTCACTACAGCCTTTCTCAGTCCCAATTAAGTTTTTGCCTGAATGCAGTTGTTTCTTCTCATGATGGAAATTAGAAACGCAACTATGTAGCTCTATAGCTGTCTAAATCAAGATTAGTGATTCAGAGATCTTTTGTGCTGAATTCAGGTATGGACTTAGATGTGAGAAAAGCAAAATCTTACCTTTGCTTTATAGTTAGTTTAAAACGTAATGCAGCTTTTGGCAAATTTGATAGCAAGCATGATGCTTAAATTATTCCAGTAGAAAACAGAGAATTCAAGAATCTAATTATCTGATAGGATGATCATGCAGTGCTTGAGGATAAGTTAATAAAAGCAGATCATTTTCTAGTCTTGGCAGCAGATCTGAATTTATCCAGCTTATTTTTTATTTTTATATTTCTCATTTGCAACGTTGTGTGGTAATGAGTTCCATTGTTTTAATTACATATTATGTGAAACATGCTTATGCTTTTCTTTTAGCAACTTTTTAATTTCACTTGATTTCTCTTCATCCATGTGTGACAGTGAATAGTCACTTTGTTCCTTATCCCGTGCCATCCCTGATTTTATAAAACACTATTATATCCTTTCCATTTTATTTGACAACTCTTTTCTCAAGCTGAAGAATCTTAATCTGTAAATTTTTGGAAGCATTTTGTGACTTTGCAGAATGATAACAAAGGCAGCCATATTTTTCTAGTTATAGCTATTGTCCTCTTAGAGATTATGAAGTAAACAAGCTCTTGGAGCTTTTTTTTTTTTGCACAGCTCAGTAAAATAATTTTCAATCCCCCGTAAGCAAAAATTACTATGCTGTTATTTTTTTTTTTTTCTCAAGACATATTCTTGCCAGAAAGCTGTTCCAAGTTAAAACAGCTTATACTCTAATGTAATCAAAATCTGCATGTGTATATGCATATAAATATATATATGCAAATTTATATATATATATATAAATTTATATATATATAACAAAGGAGCCTCAAAGACCATCCAATTCTAACCTCCTTACTGTGGACAGAGTTCCCACTGTCAAGGTAAGGCTTTCCAAGGCCCCATCCAATCTGTCTTGAATGCCTCCAGATATGGGGCATCCAAAGCTTCTCTGGGCAACTTGTTCTAATGGCTCCCCACCCTCTGAATAAAGAACATCTCCCTAACGTGCAATCTAAATCTTCCTTTTAGTTTAAAAACATTCCCCCTTGTTATATCACTATACGCCTGTGTAAAAATCAGTAAAAAGGAGAAACATTAGAAAAACAGTATAAATGTTTATCAGCATTTCTTAAAATTATAGTTCTGCTTTTTTGTCTTGAAATGATTTTTTTTTTTTTCTCCAGGATTTTCCAGCAGATCCCTGAGAAAATGATTAAAAAGAAGTTTATTCTGAAGCCAATCAGAAATATTTTTAGATACCTTTATTTGCTGAGAAACAAATGAAGTAAAACAAGAAAAATGTTTAATAATAATAATAATAAAAGATTAGTTAAGTTTCAGGATGTAGTTTTGTGAAAGGTGCACACTGATGGCACTCCAATTTTTGTGCTGAAGATCTGATGCTTCCTTGAATATCATGTTCTCTAGAGGGGCTCTTGTCTTGTTTGGTTTTTAAGCAAGCACTGTCCAGTGAGATTTCTGCTGCCGGTTCTTAGAGACTTCATATGTCCTTCCTCTTTTTTTTTCAGCAGTGAGCCTTTCTACGATTTCCTTTCTGCTGTTCTACTGCATCTCTTTTCCCTAGCAATTTGATTTGTTATCTGCCTTCACTTGATTTGCACCTCCTACTTTCTAAAGCTCTAGTTCTACTGAATGGCAGTCTGCAGTTTACATCTGCAGCTTTTTTTCATGGTGATCCTGTGTAAATGAAAATTCAAGGATGATCTCTCTAGAAACTAAAGGTATATCTACTGCTGTCTTTCAGACCACTTTGTTTCTCTCCAAGTAATAATCTTCACATATCTCTGGCATACCATTGCTAGCTGAAAATATCTGCAATTTTGCTTCTGATATTGTTTCTTTGTACTTTGTTATTGTTCCTGTTTTACTTTGCTACTGACAGCTTTATCATCAGTTTATCCTTTGGATCTGTATGCTTTAATCTTTGGATCAAACTTCTTTAGGTCTTTACGTCCAGGCTGCAGTTCAGTTTTGAGTAATGTTAAGGGTGTTCACTGTTCGCCCATTCAGCAAAACCTCTTGTCAGTAATTGACTGAGTGAGTGCTTTGCTATGATTTTCCATGATGTTTGTGGCAAGTCAATGGGTAATTTAGTATGATCACTGTCTGTGAAATTATTTCTGTATTTTTTTTCCCTCTGTCTTGTTCCTTCTGTTATATCAAGACTTCAAACTTGAAGATTTCTGGCATGGCCTGTTGTCCTGCTTACAGCACTAACTATGAAAGACCCTCATATGTGGTCATCAGTCCTCGGCGTTAGTCAAGTATGTATTATAATCATTGAATAGTCAGTGTGATATTAATTGCAGTCAGTGTTGGCGAATGTGAGGTAAGCTTCACAAGAGGGAGCAGTGTGAACAATTAATGTTTGTTATTACATTTTAAATAAAACACTCAGTAAAATAACCTGAATTTCTGAACAAGTCTTAATAGAATGTCACATCCAGTGTTTTTATTAATGAAAATGGTCATTTGAAGAAAGGAAAAGTATCATGAACACAAATTAATGAACACAAACAGAAATTTACTGAGTCATCACTTTTTAAGTGCCATTGATTAACAACTGACAACACTTGTATATTCTTTGTGAGTGAAATTTTGTGTCTGTATATATATACATGCATTTAACTACAGGTAGCATGAATAGGTACAGCTTATGTTAAGTAAAGCTAAATATGCACATATTTCCTTTCAGGGTTTTGTTTCACTTTAGCAGATGGAGGTGCAAGTGCCAAAGCACCTCTATTTCTCTTGGGAAGAAAAAAGCCCACATATCCATGAGTATTTTAATTCCATAATCTTTGTATCTTTGTACTTAATAATAGGCAGTAGCACTTTGCTTTGTGAAATCAGAGGACAATATGCAAGTGGAAAATTTCCAGTATTCTTTATTTAGAATTGTGAGTTGCCTGTTTGCCACAAAGACAACATGTTTTACAAAGAGGGGAAAGGTATAAACTTTGTTAAAATGCTTCATTACAACTACGTTGAGAAGTTGCATTTCAAAACAAATACCTAGATAATTAAAAGGTTAAAAGAATTCAAAATAGAGAGTACTACATCAAACAAATTAAAAGCTTTATCTTAAAGAATGATTATGCTTTATATAATAGAATATGTCTGCATAATTACAGAAAACCAATTATCTAACTAAGAAAAGAAAATAGAATAGTTAGAAGTGGTTAAAGAAGTCGTGTTCTCAGCAGCACGTTATAATTACCCTGGAGAAATGTAAAACTCTTCAAGATGCTTTTATTAGTGAAGAATTTTTATGAGTTTGGTGGGGAGTTTTAAAGGAGTATTTGACTTCTCTCTTTTAGTTTTGCTTACTTTTTGAGGTGAATTTTTACTGGTGAATCTCACAAATCAACAATGATTACTTAAAAATAATTGACAATTTATGATACTAGCCTATAAAATGAGAAAATAAAGCTTGTACACTTCACAGGTCCCCTTTCAAAATTTCCTAGGAGACTTTGTATGAACTAACAAATGTGCGAATGGAAGCCAAACGAGTCCTTTTGTTTTTGAATTCCCTCTGCTGCTAATTTTCACTAATTCTCTTTCCCACTAGTTTTCTTTAGCAGTGTCCAAACACTCCAACAGGAACTTTTTGGTCCGCTGTGAAAACACATTGTTTCACTCCAGTACTGATAAACGTTATAACCTTATATTCAAAATAAAGTTATCAGTTCACTGTTTGCTGCTTAGTGTTTGGTATTCTGTTTAAAGGAAAAAAAATTTGGAATCCTATGCCTCTGTATACAAATAAGGTAAACCACACCCTTAGGTTGATTGGAAAATATGATTAATTCATCACAGGTTAATAGTATGCAGTGATTAAATTTAGATCTTGTACGAAATGCTTACTCTGTGGTAAAAAGGCATGGGAATTACTTTATATAATGGTGCTTTTTTTTTTTTTAATGCAATGCTTAGTAAAACGTAGTAAAATGTTCTGGAGAGATCTTCTGGTGACATTGTGGGGTGTGTGTTGGTCTGACTTCTGGCATTGCTCGATGGTGGAGCAGTGATGTTTAAGTGTTCTTTGACTAGAAACATCCAGCATGTATCATTAACAGCTCTTTTGTCAGTTGTGCCAATATGCTGCTAGAAAATAACAAAAGAGGTTGGAGGGCAGCAGCACGGATTGTTTTTCTAGGCATTTTGCGGTTGAATTGCTGCAGGGCTCTCTAACTTGTTTCAAGTATTTATTAAATGAATTAATCCCTTATTATATTTAAAGTAGCTTCAGGTTTACAACTTCTGCATTAATAGAAACTGTACTATTTGTAATCTTTTTTTGCCTTGGGTTACTCCTTATCTATTTACTTACAAATATGACTTCTGATATGTAGCAAAAAATACGTTGTAATTATAATAATCTAAGGAAAATGGCTCCTATGAAAAAAAATCTGTATTTTTTCCCCCATTTTTTGGAGTGATTAGTATTACATCTTCATTATTCTTTTATACTGAATGCATAAACTTATCTGTTTTTCAGTTGTATTTTTATTAAACACTCTGTGCTGGAGATTACTTTGCGAAAAAGATTCTCTTGTTGTTAACACGAAAACTGTTTTACTAACAGCATCGCAGACAGAATTTGAAATTCAAATATTATTTCATTAATAAGCAGGCAATGAGTCGGTCTAATGTAGCTCAGAAAATCATGAGTTAGAATAATAATTAGCAAAAACTGATATGAAGGAAGATATCTACTGTGAATGGGTAGAGTGGTTTGAAGATGTATTTCATGAGTGTAACAGAGGACTATCAGTATGGGAGAGAGAACGCTGTAGTAAGCATAGTAAATGTGGATGATCTAAAAGGCAAGAGTGATAGAAGAAACAGGGAAAGCAAAACCAAATTGTGTTACGCTGCTTAGTAAGTCTAAGTATTGCTGAACAGTTTTGTGAATGCCTGAATTTTACTGGCGGCTTCAGCATTACAAAGGAGAGATAGTATTTTGGAAGCAGTTTAAGAATCAAAATGAACGTAGTTCATTTTGTATGTTTGGAGGGGAGAATTCAAAATTATATTGATTCTTGAATTCTTCAGTAGGAAAGAGGAGAAATTTTAATTTAAATGTAACACACATTTATCTGTGTTTGAGTATACTCTAGTGCTGTTGAGTTAGTCTGTTACCGAAGAGAGGTGATCCTTTCATGTACTTGGCACTGGTGAGGTTTCACCTGGAGTACTCTGTCTATTTCTCAGCTCCCCAGCACAAAAAAGATATGAAGATGCTGAAGAGAGTCCAGTGAAGGGCCACACAGATGATGAAAGGATAGGGATAGGAATGCCTCTCCTATGAGGAAAGACAGGGAGAGCTGGGACTGCTTAGTCTGGAGAAGAAGACACTCAGGGAGGATCTTTTTAATGTGTGCAAGTACTTTAAGGGAAGGTGCAAAAGAGGCATAGCCAGACTCTTTGGTGCTCTGCAACAGAACAAGAGGCGTTGTGCACAAACTGGAAAACAGGAACTTCCCTGTGACCATCAGGCTGTCCAGAGAGATGGTGCATTCTCTCCCGTCTCTCTTGCAGATATTCAAAAGGAGCCTGGACATAGTCCTGGACAAGCAGCTTTAGATGTCCCCACTTGAAAAAGACAGACCAGGTGACTCTGGAGGTCCTTTTGTTTTGTGATTCTGAGAGAAGGTGTAACTTATCTTTTTTATTTGTTTTATTTTTATTTTTTTATTTGTGTTCCACAGAGCCTCTAAAGAAGGGTAAATTGTAGCATCTCTGTTTAGGTTCCTATAGGTTTATTAACTCTTGATAGTACTGGTGAGCGTTATACTGGATATGTACAGAGTACATGCCATTAAAGTGCCACGTTCTGAAGACAGGGGGAAGAAAACCTGCTTTAGTTTTTGCAACAAAAGCTTTAGCAAGAAGAGACAAAAGCTTTAGTGCTTCTCTATAAAGCCACTGGGATTGTGATCTTTTTGGAATTAGGTTTTTGTACGCTTATCTTGCAAGGATTTTCTGAGAGAAATGGTACCTCTGGGCAGAGAATACAGTTATGGTAGCATATTAAATTGCCAGCAAGGTGTCCCTAAATGAATATTTGAAATATAAATTTGAAAAATGTTAAAAACAGAAGTGATACAAGGAGCGGATTGTGGCTGAAATGAGTTCTGTAAAAAAGTGTCCAATCTTCTTATCAAATGGTTTCTCAGGCTTGACTGTGTGAAATTCCAAGTCAAAAGTAAAATAAGTTCCTGTATGTAGAACTCACCTTCAGTCTTTTTGCATGATGCTGATTTAAGTATGGTAGAAACTGAAACTTTTGGCTTCAAGATTAAGATCCAAAACCATGTGGTTTTTTTTTGTTTGTTTGTTTGTTTGTTTTTGTTTTGTTTAAATTTCTTTTAGTATTTCAATCCTTTTTTCTTTTTTTTTAGTCCCTCTTCACTAGCTGGGAAAATGATGGACCAGGAGGTAACAATAAAAGTCAGAGAAATGAAAAGTATTTTGTTTTTTAGCTGGAAGATTGGGAAATATGTATTGAATTGAAATGCACACAGAAGAGTGGGAGGAGTCCTTTTTCTCAGGAAAAATGTCAATCATTTGTCAATTGTTAGGTATCATTGTACACATTCAAATTTCTGAAGAATTTAACTGCAAGATAATGGTACGTAGTGCCATATTTTCGGTAAAAAACATTATTCTGCAGATAAAAGACTAAAAACAATGCCTTCTATTTCTATGTGAGGCAATAACTATAAGCAAATAATAGAAGAAAAAGAAAAAAAAGGTCTATCATAATACAGAATGTTCAAATGGAAAGATCACAGAATCACAGTGTGGCCAGGGTTGGAAAGGACCTCAAGGATCGTGAATCTCCAACCCCCTGCTGCTTGCAGGGCCACCAACCTCCCCATTTAATACTGGACCAGGCTGCTCAGGGCCCCATCCAGTCTGGCCTTGAACATCTCCAGGGACGGGGCATCCACAGCCTCTCTGGGCAGCCTGTTCCAGCACCTCACCACTCTCTCTGTAAAGAACTTTCCCCTGACATCCAACCTAAATCTTCCCTCCCTCAACTTAAAACCACTTTCCCTTATCCTGCCATTATCTACCCTTGTAAAGAGTTGACTCCCTTCCTGCTTATAAGCTCCCTTTAGGCACTGAAAAGCTGCAATGAGGTCACTCCACAGCCTTCTTTTATCCAGGCTGGACAAGCCCAGCTTCCTCAGCCTGTCTTTGTAGAGGAGGTGCTCCAGCTCTCTGATCATCTTCGTGGCTCTCCTCTGGACCCTCTCCAACAGCTCTCTGTCTTTCTTGTACAGGGGATTCCAAACCTGGACACAGTATTCCAGATGAGGCCTCAGAAGAGCCAAGTAGAGGGGGACAATCACCTCCCTGTCCCTGCTGGCCACCCCTCTTCTGATGGAGCCCAGGATACCATTTGCTTTTTGAGCCGAAAGAGCACATGGCTGGCTCATGTTAAGCTTTTCTTCCATCAAGACCCCGAGGTCTTTCTCTACAGGGCTGCTCTCAAGGATTGCTCCTTCCAGTCTGTATAAATGCCTGGGATTCCTCTGCCCCTTGCACTTTGTTGTGTTGAACGTCATTAGGTTCACCCGGGCCACCTTTCAAACCTGTTGAGGTCCCTCTGAATGGCATCCCATCCTTCTACTGTGTCAACCACACCATTCAGCTTGGTGTCATCAGCTGAGGGTGCACTCAATTTCATCACTGATGTCATTGATAAAGAGGTTAAAGAGCACTGGTCCCAAGACAGACCCCTGAGGGACAACGCTCATTACCGGCCTCCACCTGGACATTGATGACCACCCTCTGTGTGCAGCTTTTCAACCAATTTCTTATCCTTCGAGTGGTCCACCCATCAAATCCACATCCCTCCAATTTAGAGATAAGGATGTGGTGGGGGACCATGTCAAACACCTTGCTCAAGTCCAGGTAAATGACATCAATCGCCTTTCCCTTGTCCACCAATGCTGTCAATCCATCATAGAAGGCCACCAGATTGGTTAAGCACTCAGAACTGCAGAATGGGATAAGAGTACAGGAGAAATGTAGGAATTACCATACTATTTTAATCTAATTTTCTGTTCAATCTCTGTTTGAGGTCTCAAAGATTGTCTGCCTTAACAAGTAATAGAGCAAAATCAGCAGATAAAGCTGAGGTTCCTGTGTTTCCTTTGTATTTGATTCAAGTGCTATATTTCAGATCAGATTTTGTCTAGGCTCCTGGACTAACTGTTCCATTACCCATTTTTGAAGAGAAGTCTGTCTGGGATCTATCTGCTTCCTGTCTGATGAGAGCCACATCCATGCTGCATGCTTAGGAGTAGGTTGTGTGGGATAGGGCTATGTGCTTTAAACAGTTGAGCCTTTGATAGTATATGAACAATTGTGAAACCAGAAAAGTTTCTTCTGGTCTTTTTGTCATCCATTTTCCCTTCTTTGGTTGGGGGGTGGGGGAAACCAGGTCCCCAGCAGCAACTTTGCAAGGCTCTTGTTTCACCCAAGCACTTTCAGAGGCAGCTGATCCACTCTTTCTACTGGAAGGTGTTGTTATTTTGATTGTGCTTTCCTAGTACTTTTTTGACCTTTCCTGTGTCTGAACTTGTGGCTTTGTCTTCCTCTGCTAATCTCTCCATAAAATCACCTCCACCCATTTGCTGTCTTGGAGTTTCTGCCCTCACAGACCTTGCCTGGTTGTACTCTGGCAAGCATAAAGCCTTGAATCTGCTTGAACCTGCTCAAGGAAGAGGGTGTGCGAGTTTTTATATTTTATTTTATTTTATTTTATTTTATTTTATTTTATTTTATTTTA
>NW_024884175.1:0-7388 GCF_019232065.1 Centrocercus urophasianus
GGGAGGCAGCTATGGCAAGGGAGCTGCCCTGTGCTAGGAGCGGATGGACTGCGAGGAGCTGTGTCTGAGGAATGGCTGTGATTGGGTCAAGAGCTGTGGGTAAAAATCAAGGACCGGCCCAGCAAAGAGCACCCGGTGGTCGGAGTCTGCTGCAGCCCACCCGATCAGGAGGAAGCTGTTGACGAGCCCTTCTTGCTTCAGCTGCAAGAGGTGTCACGCTCGCAGGCTCTTGTCCTGATGGGGGATTTCAACTGCCTGGATACCTGCTAGGAGAGCAGCACAGCAGGGGGCAGACAGTAGAGGAGATTGCTGGGGTCTGCCAAAGCCGACCTGCTGGTCCAGTAACAGATGGACCGACCTGGTGTGAAGCCTTACTGGACTTGGTGCTCACCAGTGCAGAGGAGAGCGTTAGAGAGGTTAAGACTGGAGGCAGCCTGGGCTGTAATGAATGCCTTGATGGAGTTTGTGATCTTGAAGAATGCAGATCTGGCAAAAAGTGGACCAGGACTCTGAACTTCAGGAGAGCAAAGTTCTGGCTACATATTTTCCTCTCATGCTTTAGTGTCACCTCCCTTTGTGTCCACCACTGATCTGCAGTGGTAAGTAAGGCCTGAGTGCCCAAATGTTGGTCTGTGCGGTCCATGATGGTACTGCACGTGGCCTGCAGAGTGTTTTGCAACCTGCCTGTGGCCAGCCGGTGGGTCTCCCTGTTCCACTGTAGCTGTGGAACTGACAACCTGGATGTTTATCCCATCTCATTACCTGACCCAGCTCTGGTCTTTGATGGAAAAAGAGATCACAGATTTAATGGGAACTTCTCTTATCTGATTGTGATTCTAGATGACTACACTGGTCCTTTCTATCCAGTGTTCTGGTCAGACGCAGCTTTTGTTCCTGAGGTGGAACCTCAGGAACACTGCCAGGACAGAGCCTTTGGGGCTCCCCCTACCGTTCTATTTTCCTCCCCTCTTTGTCCCCTTTCAGTTCTCTTCCCCTCCCCGTCTCCAGACAGTTCCACACATGGATTGTTGTGTATCAGCACAGTGCCACTGCAGGCACCTGGCATGTATGGCTGAGATGCTGCTGTGTGGAAGGGAGAGAAGAGTGCTGTGGAGCGATCCCTCCTTGTTTCCATCTGGATGTGGATATGGACGTGTTTGATATGAGCTGCTCTGTCCTGTTTGTTTACAGATGTGAGTGGAGATGAATGGGATGCAGAATCCCAGCTGGCTCCCCGGATGGAAGCTCTAGCAGATGGTATGAGTATGTCATGGCTTTTTACTTCCTTTGTGAGCTGCCAGCTCACAGCCCTAATGTCAGCCAGGCACGCCTGCAGGAGTGAGAGCACAGAGCTGCACGTGCGTGCCCTGTCCCTGCACCATCCTCTGGTACCATCTGCTCCTCAGATGGCACTGTGCCGTTACGCGTGACACAGATGATGGAAAGCTTTCATGGTTCTTTGCTTGCAGAAGTGCCTCCAGAGAGAGCCATGCCAAACCTGCAGCTGCTTCCCATGCCGGAGCCCCGCTGGTATCCCAGGGGTGGGCAGGGTGGTCTGTCTGGATGGACTGCACCAAATAGAGTTCAGTAGCTGGTTCATCTGAAACGTGTCCTGGTACATCCTGTTCAGGTCCTGTGAGACAGAGAGGGAAGTTGGTAAGACAAAGATATTTGCAGAGGTCTTCTCACATTCTACAGACAGTCACGATGGAGAATGCAGTATCTGGTGGGCATATTTCTGTCTGTTCACCAGAGGGCTTGGAAACCAACATTCTACGTATGTGGAAAACATTGATGTCTTCTGAGAAGTAGTGCCCTCTGAAGATAACGTCTTCCTGGTAAGAGCAGATATTTACTGTCCCACTCTGCTACCTTCTTTCTAAAGAGATCGACGGAGAGCCTGTGGATGAGGCTGTGTTTCAGGAGGGCAGCAGCCGCACGCTGCTCTTCTCCCATGAGGACACAGAGGATGGTGCTGAATCTCCCCTGGTGCAACTTGAGGCCGTTCCCTCTCGTCCTCTCACTGTTAGTTGAGAGTAGAGACCAACCCCCAACTCACCACAGCCTCCCTCAGGAGTTAGAGCGCAGTGAGGTCTCCCCAGGACCCTTCTTGCAGCAAGGGACCCAGAGCTGAACACAGCACTGGAGCTGCAGCCTCACCAGAGGAACAATCACTTCCTGATCTGCTGGCAGCACCATTTCTGATGCAGGCCAGGATACCATTGGTCCTCTTGGCCACTGGGCACCCTGCTGGCTCGTGTTCAGCTGAGTATCAACCGACAACCCCAGGTCCGTTTCCTCTACACTGACTTCCAGCTGCTCTGCCCCACGCCCATAGCGGTGCCTGGGGTTGTTGTGGCCAAAGTGCATCTCCAGTTGACCAGGAGGGCTGACAGATGATGGAAAGCAGCTTGGCTTTTCACCTCCACCAGCTCCCCCAGTACTCTTGGATTAATCTCATCTGCCCCCATGGACTTGTGGCAGTCCAGGTGGAACACAGGACTCTGTTTCCTCCTGAATTGAGGGGGTTTATTCTGCTCCCCATCCCAGACTTCCAGGTCAGAGAGCAGAGCACCAAAGAAGAGCTTTTTTTTCACCCTTTGCACTTCACATCTGTTGCACACTGCCATCTTCCCTTCCCTGAAGCTGCTCCGCCCATAAATGTTGGCAGGGGTCTAAAGCCACAGCCACCAGTCCTGCATTAGGATTTTGTGAAAGGGGTGCAGCATTTGGCATTGGGGTGCAACTTTTTGTTAAAAGGGTTACATCTTTGGGCCTTGGCTTCAGGCTTTTGCTAAAGGGGTTCAGCCTCTTGTTCTTGGGGTTATGCTGTTTGGCACCATTTGACCTTGGGCTTCTGCTTTTAGTTTTCATTTCTCCTGTCTTCCATCTCTATGCCTCTCCAGAGCTCTCCAGCAGAGACACTTTTTTTTTGCTCCAGCCTTCATGGACAAACTCCACTGGGCAGAAGAGATCTGTGCAGACACACAGCAGACATCTGTGTGTGCAGAGGGACTCTGCTCATCCCATTTCTCTTCCCGTCTACGTCTCGTCCCACTCGGCGCATTTTGAAGGGCTGACTCTCTTTCCATCTCCTGAGTCGTGCCTCCCCTGGTCAGCAAAGGACCGCTACTGCAATGGAGTCATCCAAACTCAGAGGAATAATAGATGTCCATTTATTGAGAGCTTTCTTAACAGCCAGCAACAAGCTATTGGAGGTAACATTGGCCAGTGGGCTGATTGCAAGGAATAATGTTAGATGTAACAACTGTAGGCAATGGCTGTGACAAAGAGTCAAAGAATAACAGATGACAAAGAGAAAAGGCAGAAAATGGAGAAAGAGGGACAGACAGCAAAGCGCTCGTAGATCCAGCCGCGTCCTGGTGTCAGGTACGGATCTCTAGTGTGATGGGTCGTCATCGGACAACGACTGACAACGACTCACGACAACAGTAGAAACTCACTGAGAAGTCCAAAGCGGTGGCACTCAGCCGCCTGCCAGCACTGCCCCACAGCTGTGCCTGTGCGCCCCGGGGGGGCAGGAGCAGAGGAGAAGCCCCTTCCATGGGGACAGAGCCCTTTCCCCGCACCCCACCGCGCAGCCCCGAGCTGGGAGGGGCTACCGAGCACAGCGGTCAGATGGGCAGCAGCCCATCACAAACCACACGCAGGGTGCTGCTCGCAAAGTACGCCAGGGAAGCGTACATTGCCCGGGGCAGCACTTGAGGCAGGAGCCGATAGAAGAGCTCCTGGTCGAAGTGCTGGGCGTACAGCACTGCAGAGGCCAGCACAACAATGAGGAGCAGCTGGAGGCAGACCAGGATGAGGCAGATCATCCTGTGGGGCAAAAGAGAAAGGGGGCTGGGAATGAGGCACCCCCACCCCACGGCTGTCGATGGGTGGCTTGCTAGCCAAGGGGGCCATGGGCCCCTCGAACAGCTGTACGAGCAGGACAGGGCGGGAGGCTCTCAAGCTGTACAGATGGAAAAATACTAGCGTGCCACCTGCGAGGACACTGTATCCTTGAGCCCCAAAGTAAACGACCACGGAGGAACTTGGTTTGGAGATAAGGAAGTAACCGCGGGTGTGCCACAGAGATAGTTCCTAAGGCATGAAAACGTGTGTAGCCCATCACCTTTGTGAGTAAGGGGTAGTTACGGGGTTGTTAACTGATCAGCTTGTGGCAAGTTTACTAATATGGTTATGAATAGTCTCACTTTAACAATAAAGCGGGGTTTTCCTGATGCACTCATATCTTGTCATCACTCCCCGCGCGTCTGGACTAGCAAACTCACCAAATCTCAGGACCAGCCCTGGAAGCAGTGGCAAGTGGTGCCCGAACAGGGACCCGGGATTGAAATTAATGGGGACATTAACTGCTTGATCGCCCCACGGCAGCACAGCCCCACACAGTGCTGAAGGGGCCATCTGGGAGCCCTGCTGGTGGCAGTGGGGGTCCAGGCCATCAGCCCCCTGCCGGGAGCCCGGCTGCTGGCGGCTGGGCACGGGGCAATTAGGGGACACTCACTGCATCCAGAAGGCGAGCCCTCATCTCCTCACCTGCTCCTTCTTCTCCCGCAGGTGAACACGGGGCAGGTATGGTGGTCAGGCCCTGCTGCACAGCCAGGGCTCATGCGGGACAGTGGGAGCCTGGCAGCGCAGTGGCACAGCCCCCCGTCCCCAGGGAGACCCTTGTGGGTGGGATGAGGATGCGGTGGGCTCTGCCCCTTACCAGCTGTGCCTCCACCAGCTCCAGCAGCACAGCTCCAGGCACGTGGGCTGCCTCCAGCTCCATCTGATGCTGCTGCCCGTAGGACACAAGGCTTGGTTGGAGGGTGCCGGCCTCTGTCACCGCAGGGGCTCCCCAGCAGTGTGTGCCCACCTCAGGGGGCTGGGATGGGGCTGTTCCGTCACGCCACGTGCCAAATGGAAGCCGAGCCCAAAGCCCAGCAGCACTGCAGCCCCATTGTTGCCCTAGGTGCAGGCATGGGCTGCAGGGCCCAGTCCCACTCACCAGGCATTCTCCACCTCCAGCTCCTCTTGCAGGCGTTGTTTCTCCTGGCGCAGCACCTGGCAGACAAAAGTGTGAGTGCCCGTGCCTGCTGCAGCCCTCCTCCAGGTCCCCAGCCTGGGGGCGGGCAGCCCTGATCCCCTCACCCCTCCACACTACCTTGATCTCCTTGGTCTCAGTCTGCAGCTGCTTTTCCAGCTGGGCAATGAGCTGCTTCTACAGCAAGACAATGGCTGCACCATGTGGGATGGCTGTGCTGGGACCCATGGACCCGAGGGACCAGGACTGAGGTCCTCCTCACAGCCAGAGCTGTGAGGACACCGAGCTCTGAGGACGCGCCCCTGCTTCACCCTATCTGCTCCAGCTCCTATTTCCTGGCAGCCACTCTTTCACCCTGTGCTTGCTGGGATTCCTGCAGGAAAGGAGAAGAGGAGCGGCCATCAGGGCACCGGCGCTCCCATGGAGCTCCGTCCGACAGCAGCTCCGTGCCGCCGTCCCCTTCCGCCTCCTCCATCAGGGCAACTGGCGCCCACAGAGCTGCAGCTGCAGACCCACACGGGGGGACTTCTCCTGCCCCACATCCCACGGGCAGCACTGTTGTGCCTGCACACCCACACCAGCCCGTGCCGCTGCATCCACTCACCTTCATCAGCAATTTCCTGGCTGCAGCTCTGTGGTTCTCCATAACCTGCTCATGAGCCTGTGGGAGGAGAGAGGAGCAGCGCTGGCACCGAGGCCATGTCCACCGCACATGTCCATTCCATAAACTTATACTTATTCCATATCCTCATCCCATCCCATTACCATCCCAGTCCCATTCCGTATCCATATTTCATCCCCAATCCATCCCACATTCTTCCCATAGCCATCCCATATATATTCCATTTTTTGATCTCCCATTCCATATTCATCCCATATCCGTACCCCCACACCCCAATCCTATAGGGAGCATTGGGGGGGGTTTGGGAGGGGCTATGGGGGTCTATGTGGGGGTATAAGGTGGACTATGGAAGCACGTGGGGCTAAACGGTCCAGATACAGGCCCAAATACAGGGACTATAGGAGGCTAAAGTGGAGATGGGGGAATACTGGTGAGATACAGGGTTATAACATGGCTGTGAAGCGATACAGGGCGATATGGGGCTACAGGGATCTGGGGAGAGCTATGGGGAGGGATATAGGTGACTGGGGGAGGATATAAGAAAATATGCTGCCATAAATGTCCATAGGGGGCAAATAGGTGGGATAGACAGGGATACGGGGAGACAGGGAGCATTGGGAAAGCCGTAAGTGTCATGTGGAGAAACAGGCACAATGCAGGTCTGTGGAGGAGGGACATAGGGAGATACAAGGTTGTAAAAGGCTGTAGGGGAGTTATGGGGGGCTTGCATAGGCTGTAGTAAAATATAGGGCGTATGTTGTGTACAATCAGTAAGTGCACAGAGGTGCAAAATCAATTGGTGCACAGAGTTTTACGCTAAGTAAGATCATCACAACAGAAAGATAACAAGTGGAAAATGCTTACTGATGTCATAGGCTCGCAATATTCAACATGACAGTAATCTCCAGCAAGAGATCCTTCCCCAGGGGCAGTCAGCACTTCAGTGGGATCCTGGAGAGGCTCCACCCCTCCCAGCAGCACAGGTGAACTGCCTTCACGGCGTGAGCCAATGTCGAGTTGACTGCAGGGTGAGCTTTTCTATGGCAGAGATCCGATGCATCGTGATGCGTGCTGGTACGACTCAAGACGAGTGACGGCCAGCGAACGGTGATATTCTGTTATGGGCCAGAGCTCGACGGTGTCACTGGAGGCACGTGGCCGTGAGCTGCAGGTCCATCCTATGCTCCATCAGTGCCATGCAGACCATCCCCGGGTGCTGCATGAGATCTGACAGTAGCATTGATGGCATTGCATTCCTTCCAGTGATCCTGAAGGCTCAAAGACTCATGGGGAGAAATACAGATGTTTCGGGGTACCAGGAGGGGAAGGTCTGCTCTCCAGGGCGAGATACAGGCTGTATTTCTATCCTTGGTCAACACTTGGGCTGGAACTGGGCACGTCCTGGCCACCTGTACCACAGCTTCTGGACGGATGTCTGCGGTGCATAACAATATCAGGCACCAAAGGAGGTGTCCTGATCTGCCACAGGCACATGATGGGGGTCCCTTTAGCAATAAAGATCGGAGTGTTGACCACAACATCAGTAGGCCATGTACCTGTTACTGGAGGGACTGCTGAGCCTCCCACCTCCAACAATCTCCCCCAAGGTGCAAGTAGGCCACGCCACTGGGCTGATGACCAGAAACATGGTAGACACGTACAGTCCTGTGTTTGACTGCATTCAGTATGTCTAACCACATGTCCTTGTCCCAGATC
>NW_024884175.1:7488-15282 GCF_019232065.1 Centrocercus urophasianus
CAGGATACCATCACCGGGTCCCCTGGTTATAACCATCCACACAGCTCGCAGTTCTGCCCATTGGCTGCTCTGACCATCCCCCTCGTCGAACCAGATCGTCTTGGTGGCAGGATGGTACGCTATTGTTCTCCACTTACTCGGGTTGCCCTTGCTGGACCCATCTGTGTACCAGGCATCTTCAGGGATCGGATATTCTCCCTCCTGAACGGTACTCTTCTCTGGTGGAGCGACCAGTGTTTCTTTTGGTGCATCACTCCCTGAAGTTTTGGAGACAAAAGTCAGTTGAAAGACTAGAATCACACAGAGCAGGAGGGGGAAGTGCAAGTGCTCACCCAGAGACAAAAAGAAGGTTTATTCAAGTATTACAGTACGACAACCAAGCATTGCAAATTCCCTAGTGAGGTGAAAATCTGCAGTCAGTACAGGAAGCCTGAGGTTTCAGCATTCACAACAGAAGCCAGCTAACAGAAGCAATGTGGGAGCTGTATCTGCCTCTGCCCCTTCTCCCAAGAAGCCCAACAGCAAACATTTGTGCTCAGCTGCTACTTTAAAACACCACAGTCACTGTTCCGACAGCCCTCCTGCTACCTCTTGCATCAGAGCTGTGCCTGCAGACCCCAGCGGAGGCCAGGGTGCTCTGACTTATCCAGAATAAGAAAAATGTGCAACAGCAGGAAGAGAAGTTTGCACCTGCAGCGCCCTGCCCATTTATCTCTTCTGCTATTTGGTGCACAATACATGACCCAGCCCCACCACTCCAATTTTTCTTTCTGGATTAGTAATAAGGCAAGTAAGGGGGAACCAAAGGCATCTGGGTGTGATGCCAGTCTGCTCCTGCAAAAAGCAGCTCACCTCATACTTGGGGCCAAGTGAGAATGAGGAACACCCCTGACCTGTTCCTGATCACAATGCAAGTGTGAGCCCTTTTCAGTCTGGAACCCTTTGGGCATTGCTTCTTTAAAAACAACAGCAGCAACAGCATCACTGAAAGCTCACTGAAGTCCACAGACCAAATCACCAGAACAGAAACAATGGGAGATGGCAGACGTCTGAAGTAGCTGCAACAGGAGCATTAGGGCTTCAGAAGGGTTGGTTAGTTTGGTTTGTCATAGCAGTTAAGAAAGCAGAGAAGTGAGAGAGTTTTATATTAACAAAGTTCAAAACAGACCTCAGAGCTCTGATTCTGGCTGGGAGCTCTGTGCACCATACCAGCACCAGCCATCTGTCTGCCCCTTGCAGCACTTTGCTCCAGCAAGCAGGCTGTGTACTTACTGCATTTTCTCTGCTATCTCAGACAACACAGAACAGCATCATTTTAACCCCCAACTCCATCTTGGATGCAACCCCTGGTTGTGTGGTTGTGTGCATGAAGTCCAACTCCTCATACTGTTCAGAGCAGGCAGTGCCCTGGATGATGCCACAAAGATCATCACTGTGACAAACCAACAGTAAATCAAAGCAACCGCTGCGTTTAGAGTTACCAACACAAGAGAGGTGCTCACCACACTCAAATCCCAGGCTGGTTTTGGGCACGCGTTCCCATCTTTGTCTTTCCCCAGGGTGAGCTTAACTCTCACCTCACTACTTATAGCTGTGAGGGCAAATTTATGCCACCTAGTTTTACACACCTAACAGTCAGCTAGCCAGGCCTCAGCTCTTAGCTGAGCTCTTAGCTCTTAGTCCATCGCAACAACGTGTTACACAAATGGGCCCATGCTCAGATTCTTACAATACAGACTTAATCTTCAGTGAATTGTGCTAGAAAAGCGTTCATTTTACTGTCACTTTGAATCAGGTCACAAGAAGAGTGGTAACACTACAGCCAGAATGCAGAAAATCAACCGTGGAGAGGAAGTTTTGGAAACAACACGCCATAAGAATTGCACGCTATGAAAATGCAGAAAGCTGCTTGCTTGAGGCCATGCTGCTGGACTGAGGCAGAAGAGGTCACACTGAGCAAAGCCTCCGGAATTCCCTGAGGACGGCACTGCAGCGGTGAGAAGGAACTTGGGGATGTTGTACACCCAGTGCTAAGAAGCACTCAAGGGATTCTGCACCAGACAACAGTTCAGGTGCAGGGCCTTGGAAGAAGATCTGAAGTGGAGCCTGTATAATAGAGTTAAGAGCGAGAGCCAAAGGGCACCGAAAATGAAAACACTGCAGGGCAGTGTGAAATGAGATGAGCAGCAATCCAGAGACCACTTCAAATCTCTTAAAAATATACAGAGGTACTCATTTAATTACACATTGGACACAACCAAGAGCAGTTTTGGTTTGCTCTTCTCTTCCATGTTTCAGCTCATTACATTTGCACATCGTGTTACTGTCAAAAAACAAAACAACCAAAATAATGTAACTAAGCTGGAAAAAGGACTGGATCAGTGAAGGAACAGAGTCATCACAGCTGTGTGCTGCACCAGCCCACATTGCACAGTCATGGTGTCAGCACTCAGCCACAACCCGCCGTGCTGCTCAGTAGAAGGGTTCAGCCCTACGTTACGCTGCTCACAAGGGGGGTTCTACTGAAAGCCAGGGAAGCAGCAGATAGGCAGGGAGGAAAAGCTCCTCCATCCTTAACTATGACTCACGACGAGATACGTGACTGAGGAATTTCACTATGATACCCCAGAATCAGTGAAAAGCAAAGCACGTGGTCATTCCTACAGGAGGTCCAGAAATGAAAGAGCAGCATAAAAAGAAAAACAGAGGTGAACAGATTTGCTTCAGTGCTTGCTTAACTCAGGAAAACCTAATTTGGAGAAGAAAACTGAAGTTTTTAACTGAGCTTGGAGGGACTTACTAAACAGCAGGTCAGCCTGGATCCAGCTGAGCTCCTGGATCAGCTGTTTTCTGTTGGACCAATCTCCTGTGAAAAGCCAAGAGCAGAAATCCAGCTCCAAGGGCTCAGAAAGAATAAAAGACATAGAGCCCAGGCCACCTGAATTTTTTTTTTTCCAGGAAAGATGTGAAGAATAAAGTTGTTCCAAAAACTTTCCTCAGTTTTCCTTGTTTCACTACCAAGTAGACAAAAAGCATCAGCTTCTCTCATTTGCATTGAGTTAGTACCTCAAATGCTGTGGACCACTGACATCGTTTGATAGAAAACATGTTCTTAACACAGAACATTTCTTACATCCAGCCAAGCATTAGCAAAGCCTCTTGCCTCCCTCAGAATCCTCTTCCTAAATTGCAGCCCTGAGCTCCCCTACCATGCTGCTGCAGTTTGCCAGATGATTATTACTCAGCAGAACTGCCATGGGAACAGAGGAAGACACTTCTCATTACTTCCCAGCTTCTAAGCACACATTTTTAAAGTCAGCTGTTTTGCTTTTCTCCAGCTTTACTTCAAGCCTCGGGCACAGACATCCCTGGATCCATCTGGTCTTACTAACATTGCTAATGCAATATTTAAAGGCTGCTGCATGAACAGGAACCTGGGATCTATTTGTGCCCACAGGCCCCAGGCACCATTTATCAGTTTGCCTCCAGCAAACAAATCCCTTGATAACAACAAGGCATGTTAGGTTCACTTTTCCATTTAAAGGAAATGGGCAAAACTCAGCGCTAATTTTCCAGCAAAATGTGCATTTCATTGCTTTTGTTAAGCGGCTCTTGCAGAGACAGTTACCCAGCAGTGGAAATAAAGCTAGGCAAGGAAACAGACCTGCAGGAACAAGTCCTACTTGTCACACTGCCAATGACACACTGAATCACCGCATTCCAAGAGCCAGCTTCAGAGCAAGTAGGCACTAATGTGGTGAATCTCATGAAAACCAAACACCAGCATCATATTCTACGCACATGCATGCACAGTTCTGTCTTGTCTGGATTTGAGAAACAAGATCCTGAGGTGAGGTGGCTTAGAATAGCTTTTCTTCTGAATGACACCACAGGTACATTCTCCTGCTTAAGTACAATGAACAGAGTTCTCTCCAGAATAGCCCAGGCTCTTCCACTGTCACACCAGGCAGACCAGAACCATGACAACTCTGCACTGAAGAACTCCAGCATTTATTCCAGCCACCAGGAGTAATTTCTCCCAGTACGTACATTCCATAAGATCAAAACTTACAGCATTAGGAAAATCCTATTTCAGTCTTTAGAGAACGCAGTAAGCCTTAAACACGCATCCAGGAATCTTCTGATGCTTCACGTATGTTTCCACGTGAGCCCATGGAGGTACATGCACAAACCCCACTGTTTGTTAGCAGGACTGGAAACCCTGGTTTGAAAATACACCCAGAGTGTTCTGGCGCTAACAGAAACACTGACAGATCTCAAATGCATTACAATAAATTCTTTCTCAGAAAATACTGGCCTGCTAACTGTTGCCCAGGATTCTTGTCAGTCAGAAGCAGTGAATCCCTTGTCTCATTTACCATCTGGGCAGCACTCTCGGTTCATCTGAAGAACAGGATGTTGCACCATCCCACCTCATGGCAGAAGAGTGAAATTCAGAGATACCGCAAGACTCAACTACATAAAGTGCATATAATACGGAAAGAGAGAGCCCATATTCCAACAAGCTTTAGTCCCCCTGACAATTAACATCCAGACGAGCTTGTGGGTTTGAAATGTCACTGTTCGGCCAATGAATCAGTCAGTGAGATAGTCCAGTCTGCGCTTCTGATCCATCTGGTAAGGCATCACAACAGCTTTAAGTGCCAAGGATCTGTCAGGGTCTTTAGTTTAGAAATACTCATAATCCCATCATGCAATCCCATCCTCACCGTTCTGCCAACCAGCAGAAAAAAATGGTCATGGGTAAAAGCCAAAGGAACGTGAAAAAGTCTTCTTCTTTTGCTGAACAGCCGCACACCATTTGCATGAGCGCTGCAGAAAACCTGCAGAAAAATCAGCTGTCAGTCAGCTTCTGCTTCTGTATCACATCCTGACCAGAAGGGGGAAAATGCAATTTCCAGTGTTAAGAACAGCACTGACATAAAAGGGACATCGACTGGTATGCATGCCAACAGAACAGTGACGGGCTACAAATTTAAGGAGAGGTAAAACTCACAGCAAAGTGCCAGCTCTTGCATAAGGGAGAGCTCTGAAGGAAATAGGGTAATTTGACAGGTGGGAGAACAGCACAGTGCGGAGCTCATGGCTTAAAGAACTTAGAAAATAATTAAGCAGGCAAAAAGCCATCGCTGAATGGAGACCCATCAAACACAGCTGATGTTCAAGCATTTTTGCTGGCATCTAGGCTTTTTTCCATTAGCACAAATACTTGTATTTTCCTTTGAAAACCAGCCAAAGCCAAGCTTGTCCTGCAATTGAGCCAGGCACAGCACTTCTCCCCATACAGAACTGCAGTGAGGAGCTGGCCGTGCTGGGTTTCCTCTGCCACCAGCTCTTCCATGCACCTTTCCTGAGACACAAGCCTGTGAATACTGAAACACATGAACAATTCTACTCAGCTGGGTATTCCTGTGGCTTGCTCTGGTAGCCAAAGTACACGATTTGAACCAAAGGCAAAAACCTCTTATTCTATCCTTGCCAGACCTCTGGACATAACCTGAGACTCTTGCACCTGAGAAGGGAAAACACAATAAAACTTTTGTCTTCCTCTCCCCATCTCAGAACTGGAAACACTGGTGAATATCCACGCATTAGAAGTTCTCAGGACAGTAAAAAGCAGCAATCAAGTTACCACATCCTCCCCAAGTTGAGTTTTTATTGGGGTAGCTGAGAAAACAGAACATCAAATAAGGTCTGGATAACAAATACAGCAGATGTAAGATATAAAGATATCATCAAGGAATGTCTCACTTTTCAGTCAGCAGCTGAGCTGCCTAAACTGAGGACATGGTTTAGTGGACATGGTGGTGATGGCTGCACTAGATGACTTCAGAGGTCTTCTCAGCCTTAATGGTTCTACAATTCTAAATTACACTTGAAAAAAATGTTTCAACCCATTCTAACAAAACGTAGAGGAAGAATGAACACAAACAGTAAGGCAATAGTGTTAGCACTCTTAGTCAGGCGTTTTGCAGATCCTAGCCAAGGCCCACCGAAGTCAATAGATAAGCACATTCTTACTGCTGTAACAGCATTTCCTTTTCCAATCCTCTATTTTCCTTGTGAGAGCAAAACTGGACCAGCTCAGAACCTCGTGCTGTATAGCTGAGCCTTCCACAGAGAAACTGAAGTAGTTTCCCAGTCTCCATCATACAGTCTATTATTTGCCAGCTGTGAACAGCTGTGCTCTGAGATAGAGGTTTCCAGCTCTCCAGATCAGAGCATTACTTACAGCAGCATCCCAAAAACAGGCCCAACTGGAGAGAACTCAGAGCGAAAGAAGGAAGTGCTGCAGAACACGGCAGCACCTGACGGCCAAATTTGCGATGTTAAATGAGGACTGAAAGAGGAGGGAGAGGGAGGAAAGGGAAATATGCACATACCACAACTCTGCACATAGCTAACACTGCCCTTCCAGAGTCCTTCATGGAGAAACAGCGCATGAATCTTCATCATCCTCATCTAGCAGGGAGAAGAAGGGGACTTTCCTGTTGTAGCAGGCGTAAAGCGGGGTTATCGGGATGTGACGTGTCAGGACCTCCCCTGCTTTGTGGTGGATTTATGATGCATGCTTTAGGGGTGTAGACAAAGCACGCAGGCTATATAAGCCGCTGTGTAGTTGCAATGAACGCCATTTGCCTTCCATCATGTTGATGTCTGTGTCGCTAATGGCCCTAGTCATTCGCTAGTCCTAAGGCAGCCTGACCCTTCAGAATGGGGGCTGCAACAACTTTCCCAAGATCAAAACAGCACTGTCGGGAAAGGAAAGATCACACAACAAGTTTAACAAGTTTAAACAAGTTTAATGGTGCTGGTATTACCATCCCTGCTTTTCCATCAGGAAACAAATGTCCTGTCACATAGTCCCTTTTCTGACACCGTGAAGGATGTTGAACATGGGAGTTCAGGGAAGAGGAAAGGATGGAGAGGGATGACAAGCCTAGAATCAAATCTTTGATGTGCATTTATAATGTTGTGCAGAAACTGCATTTCAGGACAGAATGATTACTGATTTCTTAATGCTGCACATCTCTACAGTCCCCTCAGAGACATCAATCTTCGGATGATAATTATAAACCTGTCAGACCATGGAGCATTGTGACTGAGTGGAAACTTATCGCTATCTGCTGGGAAATGACCAGTGCTCTGTTTCTCCCACTCCAACCGCATTACAGCACGGCAAGCAGCTACTGAAAAGTACGTGCTATTATGAAGCAAAGTTTGTCACAGCCATAGGACACACCTCCAGCCAACTTCTATTAGATGGACTCAAACTGCTCCCCTTAAGACAACACTTAATCCATTAACGAACAAGTTCATTAGTTATTAGAATCCTTTATATTATTTTTATCATGGTATTGAAGCAGTCACAGCACAGAGAGAGGCTCCTTAACAGGCAAGGTACTTTCACAAACCCCTCTACACACACTTTTTCTGCCTGCTGGCCTACAGTCAAATGTTTCCACAGCTAAATAACTTTATTTAGGGAAGGTACTTGTGGAACATTGAATAACCAAACTACCAGGAAGACTCCCACTGACTTAAGAGTGGACAGACCGAACCACTGGAGACTGGACACTGCACAAGTTTGCAACTCACTCTAAAAGAAATAAACTCAAGTTCCCAAAGCCTGTACAAAGCACAGGAACGTGGAAGATTGTTGGTTTGGTGGTTCCCACCCAGTAACATCACCTGCCTCCAGCCCCCTGCTTAACCCGAGGCATGGTGCAAGGCTGCAGCCCAACGCCAGTCATGGTGATCTGCAGGAGGGCT
>NW_024884176.1:0-11183 GCF_019232065.1 Centrocercus urophasianus
GCTGGGGTCTGTCCTGTTCAGTATCACTACTGACGACCTGGATGAGACAACTTAACTTACCAAAATCCCTGAATAAAACCTCCATCACAGGGTTTTTGCTTTCTCTATTGGCCTGCCAACTTTTTAAAAAATGTTTGTATCTATTTCTGATGTCCAGGTACTAACAGCATTTGAACTTCAGTAACACAGTCGAATAACTAAAAGTAACTAAAAGTGTCTTCACAAATCAAATTTAGACAAAAAAAGCTATTAGTGTGGTCTGCAGTTCTTTGTCTCTGGGTCATTAGGGTCCTTAAAGGAAAAATCCCCTGTGCACATACAGGAGCAACAGGCATGAATGGCTCTTCTCTCAGATACATAAGAGTGTGTAAGCTAACATCTCCTTTAAAGGACTGTAGCTGCCTGTGATCTGATGACTGGTAAAATGCTAATGATAATGTTACCTCAGTTGTACCTTTGAAGATCTGCTAAGCCTTTGACTTCACTTCATAAAATGAAGCAAAGATTGTATTCCTTTTGCCAAGGTTGAATTTATTATTATTTTTTTTTTAATAGAAGAAAAAAATTTTAGAGAGACTTTCTGTACTTTTATGTGACACTGCAAAGAAGAAAATAAGTATGAAAGTAGAGAGAAAGGAAAAACTTGAGAAGCTCAAGCTTGAGGCCTAAGGTTCTAAGAATTCACTGGCAGGAAGCTGCAACACCACAGCTATTGCTTTGATCTACCTCCCTATTTATTTCTCTTCCCATTGTAGAACCCCTAACATTTCACTGGTATTCAGATGAGTTTAAAATATATTATAATACCTATAAATAGAAACATTGCTTCAAGTACTAATTAAAAACAAGTCTGGCATTTGGAAACTTGTATCAATAAAAGAAGTTACAGTAAACAGTTGAAATGTTGCCTTTTTTCTGAGAAAAAGCTAGACCTCTGTTTAATAAATCTTGACAATAACATTCAGATTGAAATGTTTATAAATATCTAATCAGCAGTTTCACTGTAAGAGTAACAAGGATTTTGCTCTCTTCTTCAATTTTAATTATTGCCATAAAATTCCAATTAAAACAGAGTAAGTTATGCACACTAACTCTCCACAGTCTTCACAGTAGTTTTTAATTAACAAGAATTGAAAGCCATGTTATTTACTGAGCTCCCTCATTACATATTAGTTTGATTACATGGTCTTTCATAACTAATCTTTTAAAAAAAGGTACAAACACACACACACACACACACACACACATATGTAAATCTAAACATTTGATATACATCCTTTATTTCCATGACTGAATTCATCTTCCTGTCTCCCCTCCTGAAAACTTGATACAAATAGGCACTAATTTCAAGGAGTTTTCAGCAGCAAGTTTTGTAGTCTTAATTTTCACAGTTCTCCCAACTTGAGACACCACAAAGTGGCCAGAACTGCATGCAGTAAGAAGAATGTACAGGTTTGCTCCCAAACCTTCTAAGATATTAAGTTCTTTGGAACAGATACCAGCCTGATGTGTGTCTGTCATGACGGAGGCACATTTATGCTATTACATAAAATTGTATTTTCCCCAGTGACTGTTGACACTACATGCAACCGCACAGAACTGATTCACTCTTAAAAACTCTGGAAAGCACAGTTTTCAAAATCGCAAGTGAGACTTGGGAGTGCCCATAGAGGAACAAAAGGGGCCAGCCACGTGGAAGCTCAACTTTAGACTGCAACAGACACAGCTGCACCTGGAGACTACGCAGAGAACTAAGACGTGCTAAGATCTAATACATACCATAATAGTGTGAAACGTAGCACTTGAGTGAACATGCCTGAAGTATATATACAATAGTATATGACATCTATGTTGCATTTTCTCCTACTACTACAGCATCCAAGCACATCTGGACCTACTCCAGACACACACACAAAAGCAGTGGACAATTAAGGCATCTGGAAATGCAACAGGAATTCAACACGTGCAATTTAATACTTAGTCCCGGAATATACAACTTGAATGAACCTGGCTCTTAGTGGATCATCATTATTCCCAGTCAACAATGCAATGAATTATTTTATAAGAGACTTTTTTTAGTGATTTACCTCAGCATCCTGGTCACGGAGCTGGTATGTCTTCTCTAAGCGCTGCAGTGTTCTAGGACACAATGTCTTCTCTTCCAGGAGATACTCCAGAAGTAAGACCAGCTGGTCTGGGAGCAGCTAAAACAAAAACAAATGCTGTGTGTGAACAGAGGTCTACTTACTGAGCAATTAAACAGACAAATCAAAGAGAACAAGACTGCAACAGTCTCTGTACTTCCAGCATGCATGAAATATGGAAAGAAGTTACAGCTGATTCCTGAAAAAACTCAGGTTTTTATGCATCTGTATTCTGAAAGGCTGTGTATGGGGCCCAATTAAAACACATTTTCCACATATTTTATCACTACATAGTTAGATCAGGTCTAAACTATGTTTATCTAACTGAGACATAATCATAGCCTATTAAACCAAGATTGTTATGGAATACATATGCTAGGTAATTGCATTTTGTTTGGGCTTGGAAGGAATAAAATAAGAGAATAATTTATACTGTACCATTTCAGGAATCAACCAGATTGTATAATTGTGGCACTTCTAGCTGCTACATGAGAAATTGCTCAATATATTTAATGAACCTGACACAAATGAGTGACCCATAAAACAACGCTAAAACATCACATTTTGAGGTACATTCTAGCACAAAGAGTCAGGAGCTATCCACCACACGGAAAACATGACATGAATGTTATGACCATAGTACACACTAGTACATAGTACACACATAGTATATGTGTACATATGTGTATACACAACAGTTGCCTGACTAGTTTTAAAGTTGAATCTAATGCAGCTTAAAAAAACAAAAAACACTAATAGTCTGATGTAGCAAGCGCTTAAGTGCTCAGTTTAAAAGGCTTACTGGATGAATAAATAAATAATTCAAACAAATCTCAGCAAGAAATTACACCAGCTGCCAGGAAACATTTATTGGAAATTCAGGGTTCAGAATGATCCATCAAAAGTATGTCATATGCCCCAAAGATTTTCCACTATTCATCCAGTTTTGATGGGCACCAGAATTCTAAGGGGAAGGCAGGAAGTATTGAAGCCTTTGCACAGAAAAAGAAATCAATACTGCTTTACTTCTAATATCCTCCAGGCAGACTAATGAGCAAAAAAATTCTGTTATTTTAACTCTGCTTCCAATTTTATGCCACTTGGAGATGCTCTTGTCCCACCTCGTTGTATCTAAATTATCATAATTAGCAACAAAGCCACATGACATTTTCTTCCCTCTTAGTCTGACGTAATTTAGCATTAGTACTGAATCAGAATAAGGCAGACAGGAAGGCTCTAGGATTTAAGATTAGTTTCCATTCCATTTATTTTATTATTTAAGCTGTATCTTAGGGACTGAAAAAATCCTACATCTTACTGGCTCTTACTGGAACATTTTCTGAGTGATAATCACGCCTGCTAACAAAACGGAATGGATAAAAACCATCAGCTGCTTACAAATACTGACTATTTCAATCATAGAACAACCCCCTAAAGTGCCAAGTTGAATGTGCATTGTATGGTCCAAAAGTAGCTGCCTGGGAAGGATGGGGAGGTACATTAAAAAACAAAACTGGGAAAGCTTCTGGGAATCGGTTCTGCTTGGAAACTTAATTCATTCTGAACACTAATAAAATTTGAAATGTTGCAGAACGCCAAACATGGAAAAGTAACTTCTTATTTAGAAAGATCTGCCTGCTAAGATAATGGTGCAAAATACTTAATTTTAGAAACTGTAGAATAGCTGTTTGAATACATACATACATATACGTGTGCTAGAGGATATACAGAGTAAGTATTACATATCCTCAATATAATTGCATTAGAGATTCAGCAACAGACAGCTATTGTCTAAGATAACATACAGAATGTAAAATAAGCCAACAAAAGCAAAGCAGCAAAGCATCAGCCATGCCCTTAATTTACCTCTGTCTACTCCTGCATTATGGGTGAGGAATTTTCAGAATTACAAATCAAACTCCTACCTCTCCTGAACATGAGACTGCAGAGCAAAAACTCCCGAGACTACAGTTTCAGTTATTTTTTCACCTTCTAGGTGTCCGAGACGAAACTTTACACACAAGTCTGTAGCCCATGGTTTAACTAAAGTCCAAGTTAAGAGTTAGCAAACATGGAGAGAGTGGGTGTGGGCACCAGCAGAAGAGCTGTCAGACCTGTAACTGAACCGGCACTAGTGGGTGCAGCTCTTACATTTTGTTCTCTCATTCCCTTCCAACAAAAAATAAAAGGAAGAACATGTTTTCTTTCATTTCCCCTTTTCCTTTTTAATACAAAAGAGTCTATGTAAGACAAAAACTATCCTAAAGAAACAGGCAGAAAGCTCAGATGAAGTTCCAGGGCACAGACTGCTACAAAATTACTCAGAATTCTTCTTTTTTTTTCAAATAAGTCAACATGAATAACTTTGTCTCCAAAGCTAATTTTCAAAGGTTGTAGATAACTTCACAAAGTTACATCTGAAGTTTCGTTCCATTACTTTCCATTTTCCTTACCACCATCCTTATTTGTCCCATCCACCTGTTACTTCTCATTTTTTGCATTTTGAAAATTGTTTGGGGTGCACACAGATTTTCCAATTGTTTGTCCTACGCTTAATACAAAGAGGTCCTTGCTGTTAAGCATCACTAAAGCATAAATCCTAGAGAAAACAAGTTAATTTGTTTTGGATATTATGAAGCCATTTTCATTTATGGCATTATGGCAAATGCATCTTGAATATCTAACGTATGTAAAAATTATATAAAGATACAGCAAAATACAACAGTATAAATTTCACTGTGTGAAATCTCTTCCCACGATGAAAAAATTCCAAAAACAGCCACAACACACCAGACACAAAATTTCCATCTCTGTTCTTTGTTTTTTCTTTAAAAGATGAAAAAAACCCCCACTCTAAACTGCATGGGAATACTCAGTCCAAATGCCCAAATGTACGTGATTATTAAAGTAGATCCCTTCCACCAGGAAATGAGGCAAATATCAAGAAACAGCATTCATGACGACTACAAATGTTACACCATCTGTTTATATTGCAAAACAGATAGCCCTGGCCACAACCTGAGGCTGCTGCACGGAAATCACATTTTTTTCCCAGGGTTTCCCCTCCCCAAGCTGTGAGTACTGACGCTACAAAGAAGGAATAAATTAATGTCTTGGGATCAAGCACACCAGAGGTTTTCTGTCATGTCACATATAATTAACCATCATCCCCACTACAAAGCTGTATTCCAACACTGCATGCTTTACCTTGTCCTTAAGCCTCTCCTTCAATCTTTTGAAAGGGTTTCACTTTGTCTTCCCACCAAACAGCTGTCTGTCCCTGACTTCCCTGGAGTTAGCTGATGTAGAGGTTTTAAAGTTTGAATATTGAGGCTCCTGCCTCTGAAAAAAAACAAACAAGCAAACAAAAAAATAAAACCCACAAAAACCACCACCACCACCACCACCACAAAAAAAAAAAAAAAAAAAAAAAAAAAAAAAAAAAAAAAAAAAAAGCCAAAAAAACCCACCAAACCCTACCAAAATGGTATGGAGTATCAAAACAGATGTAAGATGTAAGAATCAGTGTAAATGTTACCAGACTGGAACTGGAACTCAGACATTCAAGCAGCATCCTGCTTGGGGCTGGAATTCAATGTATACTAAATATCCAGAAATTAAGAAATAGCATACTTAGTACACCTGTATGAATAAAATACAAGATACTTAAACTATTATTCTAGTCAAGAGTAACTCAAGGCAGTTTTGAAATGGTCCCTACAAAAAATATTGGAACAAAAATGTGAGTTTGTTGAATCCTGCATTCCTAACCTGCAAAAAGCACAAGAGAAACAAGTCTTGTCACTGCAAAGGCATGATATTGCAGGTACAAAGGTCATCACCCTCTGGTCCCAGAAGACCACCCACGTGAAGGAGTGTATTTATCAATTCTACATTAACAAATGCAATAAATGCTAGATTCACCCTTTATACCAGAAAAATGACACTGAAATATTTGACTACTGACCTTTCACAGCC
Organism: Centrocercus urophasianus; assembly: GCF_019232065.1. Taxonomy (NCBI): domain Eukaryota; kingdom Metazoa; phylum Chordata; class Aves; order Galliformes; family Phasianidae; genus Centrocercus; species Centrocercus urophasianus. The sequence goes on from NW_024884176.1 coordinate 6,123, forward strand.
ATAAAATATGACACAGATATATCTACTTGAGCATCCACAGGACCAGCGCTCACACGGCAGCCCTAAGCCAGGACACAAATCACTGAAGTAGTACAGCTGGTATGCTGAATATTCCATTTGCTCCAGTCTGCACTTGAATGAAGTCATTGAAAGCCTCCTCCAAAGGGAAATGTGCCTGCGACTAATGCAGCAACTGATTGACAGTGGCGTGATTTCTATTATTACTCCATTATCACACTGGGATCTGTGCCTAAATGAGCATACTTCCTCCCTGATGCCATTTCCTTTTATCCTGGCTCTAGTCTAAAAGCAGATCAATGAGAGTAATACATATGATGTCACTTCGATTTACAGCTACTGCCTCCCTCTCTCACATGCACAGATAGATAAATTCTTCCCAAAAATGGCTAAGAAATGCATGGGGAGACTCTTCTCCCAGAAAAGTGTTCTCAGCTATATTTGTCTGTGTAACCACAGCAAGGAACTGTTTACTGACCAAAAACAGGAGGGAAAGTAAATAAATAATTTTTAAAAAAAAGATCACTACTGTACACTGGAAAATGCTGGCTGAAGTACAACATGCATGAGGCTCAAAACAGAATTACTACATTTGACCTTTGAAAATTTTACAGGAAAGTTTCAAGTCTCCAGGACACAACAGATTTCTGCAGCATTTCTCTGGAAGAAGGTAGTCGCCTCAAAATATGAGATGTCTTTTCATTTACATTTTTACAAGACTTTCCAAGGTCAAACTGAATTCCTTCTCAGCCCTCTCCTAAGAGAAAAAGAAAGAAACCCCACCCCAGCATTCAATAGTGAATAGCTCCCTTCAGACAGAATTTCCTCATTAACTGTCGATAAGAAAGCACTACTACTGGTTTAGCAGACAGGATTTATAGAGCCAGGCCATCTCTGCACCAATATTCTGAATCAATCAAAAGAATCTCCACACGAATCCTGCTTTATAAACTTTCCGTACAGTTTGCCTTGAGGGCTGCTTTCTCTGGGTTGCTGTTGAACAAAATGGTTTGGTAAAAAAGATCTCCCTTCTCTCAAAACATCCAGTAGATTAGTATCTTGAAAATTCAAGATAACACTATTTACTCAGCAACATTTTTAGGTAGTCTTTATCACTCTTTATCTCAAACAAAGTTCTTGAGACAACGTTTTCATCTGCATGGTGATCATCTTCTATGTGAAAGCAAGGCTTTACCCTTTCCTTCTTCCCCTCCAACTCCTTGGGCTAGAATGTACTCAGATCAAGTAACATGAATTTAATGAAAATATCTACACTCAACAGCTGTTAACTAGCAAAGTGTGATACGCTGTATTTAAAAGATTCTAAGTCTGAGAGAATTGGACTGCAGTTGAAAATGCAGGGAAAAAAAAGTAATCTGCAGCCAGCAAAAAAATGCTTTGAACTGGTTGGCAAAATAAAACACATCCATACAGAGGCTTACAAAATTTCAGAAGCGAACAGTGAAGCAGACTGTATCACTTAACTTTATTTAGGTCAGTTTGTTTATAACTTTCCTCTTGTTGAAAAATCAGTTTCCCTTTGAATGCTTATGAAAAATAAGTAGACTTCACTATATTTAAAAACAAGACAAATAACTGTAACACACTGTATTCTACTACAGAACTGCAGTTCTCTGAAATGTATTCCCAATATGTGGAAGTTTGGTCTGTCTCTGCTCAGGGAGTTCTTACAGTGCTTGGCAAATGACATACATTCTATGAACAATAAGACTAACCATGAATTTTAGTGAGGTTTTATCACAAATAGAAAATTCTATGAAGTGTGCTTTAAAAATGCTGATTACAGGACATTTAAGAGGCCTGGTATCACCTGCTTCATAGAAGTAGGACATAAAAATGATACCGAGAATAACTTCTTTAATAAATAACAGGGCTTACACTGAGTTGCCAGTTACTTTTCCCTTTGTACCATCAAAATTAAGGATTTGTTTTTAGAAGCAGAACATCTATGTTACACATCATTCTAAGGACAGTACCTGCTCAAATATACAGCTTTGATTTATTCTGGCCACACAAACTGTTGGAGCATTGCTGAATAAGGGACACAAATCCCGAAGAATAGCGTGCAACAGAACATCACATCAGAACACAAGTCAGATGACTAAATCGACACTGACCTTGGGAAACTTATCCTAAATAATCTATTCAGCATTTATGAAAGAGAAGTTGATGTAAAAGCACCTTACCAACATGGCTGTGCCACTGAAACATCTTCTCAAAAATCTGCCTGAAATTAGCATTCATTTATCATGTAACATTTGCATAAACGATGCTGTGCTTGTCTAAGAATAATGGACACTCAATTTGAAAAGGCTCTAGGTCCCTCTTATGTGCTTAAACTTCTACATATTCACACATTTTTCTGCCCTGTGAGATTTAAAATGAGATTTTGACACCGTGCATGTACAGACCTCACCATGTAATTCCCACCAAACTGTTTTGTGCTTATATATCAAGCTTCTTCATTCTCAATGAAGAATATTTGTGAAGGAGCATTAAATGAATAGCAGACAGGTAAAATGTGGGTATGCAAGAATGCGAGGATTTCACTTCATCAATATTTTAAGCTGATTTTAAATACAGGAATCACCATCTTTAAACTGTTTTGTGTTCTATGCCTGATATTCTGGTTACTTGCTACCAGAAATGTTTAAAAGGCCAATCATTGCTAACACTCCATTAACAGTTTATTTTTCTTAAGCTAGAATTCAAAATATTTTCCCATAATTTCCATAACAAAGAGAGAATTCACTTACAAAAAAATATAACACTGCAATCTAATATAAACACACTGAAATGTCAAAAATGATTAAGTCTTTATGATCCAACATACTGCTGAGACAGCAAAATGAAAACCAGGTGGCTTCTGCTGCAGGTCCAGTCAGGTTACACAGCGCTTTTCCTCAAACTAAGCTTTCACAAATAAATATTTCATCATAACTTTACTCTTGAGTATAATAATTCCCTTTTAAGCTTAATGGGCTACACATCGTCTGTTCCAATGCACCTCACCATCTCTGCTGCTCACTGCCTTCAGCACATTCTGCTCCTGGCTTTACTGTTCAGAGAAATAACCTAGAAAGAGAAGAGGATGTACCTGCTTACTTCTGTAACCTTTCATCAGTCTGGCTGCTGCTGAAGAAAACTGTATCAATGCCACTTAACCCATGACTGTAGGACATGACACTGCTTCACAAGGGCGGCTGTCTAAGGTTCATCATAAAGCACTAATAATGTCACAAGCCTCACTCTCTGGACAAAAGGTTGAAAACACAGATGGAGAACTGCACTTTCATTGCTTGACTATTTACTCTTGGAATTTATAAGAATTAATACTTCTTTTTCTTTGTTCATTTGTTTTCCTAAATTTTACAATAAGTGATAAGTGGCTTCACGCTTACATATGTAATTTATCTTTTAGCGTCTATTAATCAACTGCATTTCCAGATGTCAGCAAGCAGTATTTTCATCTGACCTAAAAACTGGTTCTGATGCATTTTGCATCCAGTACACCCTATGCATCCTGGTTTATCCAGCACATCATTCTTAGTGCTGGTTTTTATTTTGGTTGTTTTTTCTTTTATTAGCTATTAATATAATCAACTAGATTGGACTCAGGCTTCAGAAAAGCACTCTTAACTGAAGACCTTAAAACTGATGTAACTGCAACAGGTGTAATCTAATCCTAAGTCTATGCAGGTGACGCTGGGGACTTAGAAGAGCTGTATGAATAGCATGAAGTAATTAAACAGTCTCCTTTGACCAAGGTGGAGAGACTGATCCACTACCACAATCCTCTTGGACCCTTTTTTTAACCAACCCCTCACAATGGCCATGGCAAAATCTTCATTTGTCTGGGAGAATTCATTCATCATGTCTCTAAGCAATCGCGTTCTGTAATCACCACTTCTCAGACAAATCACCTCAGCATCTCAAAAGTAAGCCTTTGGCACTTCAGAAAATAACTGGTTGTGGACACTGCACCAGCACCATGGGTCACCACTTGCCCATCACATTGGTTTCCCAACTTCTACATCATTTCCCTTGAATTCCCTCACACAGCCTCTGCAGCCTTTGTCCACTACCCCAAGGAGGCTGCCACATCTCAAGGCCAACCAAGGATGACAAGAAACAGCTTGCATCCCAAACTCTCAAAACAAAATGTGCCAACTTCTTGAAGAGGGAAGGATTGGAGACTGAACTTCTAATGAGATCTAGAACTGCACTGTGAACTACATGCAGGTCACTACCACTTCCCACTCCAGACACATAACAAGTTTTTCTATTTCACCCGTTGTAGTACAAACGCATATCAGCATGCACTTAGATTCATATTAAATAAAATAAATTAAAAAATAGTCCTTTCTCCCTTCCAAAAAGCCTTTCTGAAGCAGAATACCCCATTGCACACAGCTCTTTCCACAGAAAGAGGGTGAGATAACAAACAACATAATAGAAGTTAGTTCACTGTTTAATGTACTCATGGAAGCTACTCAGGTCATATGGCAATGAATGTGGTATGGAAAAAACATATTACTTATCCCATCACTTCTCATTCTTGATTTGAAAAATACAGATGAGATTTTATTTAAAACTGTTGTGAAAGACAATTGCCACTGAGAAAAAAAGCCCCTTAAGAGATATGTGGATGAGCGTTAAAACATCAAGTGGATGAGTGTTGTATGACATACTTGTTATGTCCAGTGCTATTTAAAAAGATGCCATGGTTATTAGCAAGGATCCAGCTGCCAGATTTTCTGCTCCAAAAGTCTATATAGGAGCATTAAAACTAACTCTAAAAATAAATCCTAGTCAAAACTTGCTGGACCTGAACTTTTCCAAACTGCATTCTGATTTACATATTTTTAGTTTGAAGAAGTGCAAGAATTTAAATGGCTTGAGACAAGATTTGCACACCATTAGAGTTATTCAGGAGCTGGATTTTTTCCTCTCCTCCCCTCCCCTCCCTTCCCCTCCCCTCTCCTCTCTTTCTTTCTCTCTTTATCGCGGTGGCGGGTTGGT
>NW_024884176.1:11283-22384 GCF_019232065.1 Centrocercus urophasianus
TCTCTCTTTCTCTCTTTCTTTCTTTCTTTCTTTCTTTCTTTCTTTCTTTCTCTCTTTCTCTCTTTCTCTCTTTCTCTCTTTCTCTCTTTCTCTCTTTCTTTCTCTCTCTCTCTCTCTCTCCTTCTCTATTTCTTTTTAAAGGAACATTAAAATGACGACAACAACAACAAAAAAACCCCACTCTAATAATTAGTTGAAATACTAATATTTTCAGAAGTAATTACAAGATAAAATATGATATGAGAAAAGTATCATCTCATGTTTCTCAGATGAGACTTTCTGCAATGCCAAGGGCAGTACATGAATTATTAAAAGTGAGCAGGAGTTAATTCTATCACATGTACTGATCAGTACTTCCACATACAGATACAATATTAATAATTACTTTTATAACCAAATAATGGATTTGTTTCTTGACTCGTAACTGCAATTGTGTGGGAAAAACTCCATTCAATTTGACAGAATTACATCAAAGCACTAGCCTCTTAAAAGCTCTCTTGAAAGAAAAAAAACAAAACAAACAAACAAACAAAAAAACTTTCTTGCAATTAAAGGAATATATGCTACTTTGATACAATGCAAGTGAAAGACAATGTAAGTACTTCAAAAAGGAAAAAGGTATTTTAGAATATTTTAAGCAACTACAAAGTTGATGAAGAGTAATGTAAAAAATAAGGATGTGTTTATATTCTGTCTGTAAGGTTGATTCAATTAGCTGCTTAAAAGCCCTTAGTTTCATAAACCTCTTCCATTAAGTTTGTGTGTCATGTGCCAGCATACCTGGAATCATTTCACATTTAATTTATCTATATAAAATCCAATCGCTTGCAGCTTAATGCTGGATGCAGGCACAAAGGCAAATCTTCTGGTTGAAATGGCAGAGTTGGCATTCTCTGATATTTTCTATTAATCTTTTATTACAACCTTCACTTTTTAAAAAACTTTCAGTGTTTTACAATCGACTGGGAAGAAAAGGGTAAAGGAGCTGTTGCAGTAAAGAGAGACAAGAAGCCACACTCTGAAGCTACTTATTTTTATTCCCTAAATGTGTAGAGAAACTAGTCAATCTACTGCCACTTATCTCCACACTATTTTTCATGCAGTACAATGAACCCAGCAGGTGCAAAGCACAGGCTGTCCTTAATTCCACACTTCTGGACTCCCTTCCAGACAGCTTATGCCCCACACAGCTCAGATATTTCACAAGAACCTGGACAATCTGCGACAGGCAAGCAGGTAACAAGTCACTGCAACTGCTGTGGGAGAACCCAACCTCAGCAAAAACAGCATTCAGGTATTTGTACATCAGTAAGGCTATTTAACTATTTCTCTTCAGAAAAGGAGGGAAGGAGAAAAACATTCATCTCAAGAACAATCTCAAGGAGGCTGACCTGTGGCCTTATTCCATGCTCCTACGAGGAAGAAAGCTCCTGCTAACTCCAATGGAATATTTACTTAAGTAAGAAGTGCGAGACTGGCACTCAATCACTGAAATGATATATGGATATGAAAAGAGTCAAAATAATCAGATAACGGAGGAAGCGGTAGTTGTCTGAGCAGTGGTTGAGCAACATTTGTTAACTAACGGGTGGATAACTACTAAGTTCAGCGCAGTGCTACAGCAGTCATTCATAATCTAATCTACTAGTGAAAATGCTGCACACAGTGACAGGATGAAGTTGTTGGTTTAAACAATGCAATCCAATGTTTAAGTTACGAAACTGCCTGGTAATGTTCATTTAAACCTAATTTAAGTCATAAACGTATCTGAACAATGAGAAAAAAAACAATTTCTATAACAGACACAATACTTGCTTAGAGCAGATCTCACCATTAAGGAAAGGCAAGTGTCTGTTCCACTTTCCACCTAGTGAAATCAATCTCTTTTCAGACATGAATTGCTGCTATGGCTGAAATAGATCCCTCTAGCAAATAGAATTCCCTCTAGCAAAAGACTTGGCATTAAAATTCTCAGCCTCTAATAGATTTAAAATAAGTTAGTTTTGTCATTTTTTTTCCAAATAAAGTCTCCAAGACGAGCGGTTAAAGACAAGTGTCTATATCCAAACTCCCACTTTTTAGAAATGAGAACAACTGACTGATTTACATGACTAGTCTAACTGCTTTTGCAAGTCTACAAAATAAAGACTGCTATGACAACAAACAAACAGCTATGAGTTCTCAAGGGGTACATATTTTCAGCTGGCAAATTTTACCCTTCATAGCTCTGTCTTAAATAACATTAAAAAAACATCCTCCAAAGGATAATACTTACTTTTATTCTTTTAAACCGAGCAATAGAGATTTATTTTTCTCCCATTTTTTAAAGAAAACCCCTGAACATCTCTTTCACAATCCCAGTGACATCAACACCTACCCCCCAACAAAATTCCAAGACTTCAGCAGTTTATGCACTGCTCTGCTGACGATTATGTGCAATTGAGTTTTCATGCATGAGTTCCTCCACTGAGATGAGCAGCAGCACACAAGCTGGCAGAAGTTTACAAGATCAGACCCTCTTAAATGTCCCTTCTTCAAGGACACTGTCAGGATTTAACAAATAGCAATCATGCTGGAGAATTTTGCAGCAGAGTAGACTTCATATTAGATTACAGAAATACATTAACAATTCAGATTATATGCTGTTTACTATCTCTAGAATCTAATGAACTCGTCTTTACAAAATATTTTACTCAGTTCTCTATACTGAAATAAGCACAATACATTTTTTTAAATAAAATGCTCTTCATTACACTCTCGCTCACCCCCCTTTTTAAAAACACACGTTAGCTACAACAATGTGCTAGATTTTAAAGCCCTTTCTGTGAACTCATGGTCCAGCCTGGGCAGCGGCAGTCCTCATTTTCAGATGAACTCATCCCCACAAGTCTTAGGAAGGTGGGAACCAAAAACACTCTAGCACCCTGAGGACTGAAGGACATCATGATTGTAACTTCTACATTGTAACTGCTCAAGGAAAGTAGGTACAATACACTAAGATCTCCTGCTTCTCTTTTCTTTTTGGCAATATCATAGTTACTTCAACACTGACCCTTAGAAGGGTGAAATCCTGCCCACCGTCAGCTCAGCTATGAATCAGTATATCCATCTTCATTTTGCCAATATTTTGTCTAAATTCCCAAGAAACCAGAAGACCCATTCTGAAGAAGGAAAAACACCTGAAGCTTAGTCTTTGGTTTCACCATTTAAAAATTTTAATCTTGAATAGACATAGGAAGATTATTACATGGGCATTAGATTTTTTTTTTTTTTTTTTTTTTTTTTTTTTTTTTTGTGAATTGCTCCTAAAAATATCTCCTGTATTTCATGATGGAATAGATACTAACCACACTGCAAACTCCCAGCCTGGCACTGGCAGGTAAAATAGCCTCATATAAGTATTACTGTTTAAATATTATGATTAAACCCTCCAAAAGACACCAATATTCTTACATAAACACTGTTGAAACAAGTGATTCATAATAAATCTAAATTCTTAACCTCTATTAATTGCAAATCGGCAGCAGAGGGAAGATGTGATATGAAAAGTTTGCTAGCATTAAAAACAAGTGCTCTAATCAGCAACAGCTAAATTACTCCAAGAACTGTTGAGGCACAATGCAAAATAAATGTAGCGCTACTGTGGAAAAGCTTACAGACAAGATTATACTTACTGAAAACGCAATTTCAGTTCCCATCAGTTGGCCACAGCAAAGTCCTTTAACCTGATTACACCTTTACTGTGGTGCCTCTGTAACATTTGTCTTCTCTTCAGACTAAATACACAAGCTCTTCTTCTTAATCTAAATCCAATCACAAACCAGTTTCAGACATGCTCCACCCTTGCAATTACATATTGCTCTTGGTGATCATATTCCACCTCTTTCTTTTCCTCCTTTTCCATGCTGTATCCCTTTTAGTCAATGGACTCCTGGGAACATTATCTCTCATCTCTAATAATCATGTTAATTAGAAATTTTAATTTTGGCATTTTAACACCATGAAACTAGTTTTGACAAATCTTACAATTCCAGAGGCCGTGATAACATAAATGTAAAGCCCTTTTTACATTTAATCCACCTCCAAAAGAACATGAATTCCTAAAATACAAGAACAGAAGAAGTCCTACCACCTTCTGTAACAAAATGAGAGCATCCATGAATGAGAACACTATTAATTGCAAGTGCCAAAGCTCTGTCTGAAATGTAAGAAACAAACATATCCTTTGGCTTTAACAGCTGAAACACTGTGTAGAAACACCGAGGTTTGCCAAGGGCAGCATGTATTTCTTAATCTTCAAGACAACTGCACCTTATTTTACATGCAATTTTGATGTTAATAAAAGAAATAAAAGCAAAAAAGTAACAGTCTATTGAAACTGCAGTTTCTGTTTATACTATATAATTAGCACACTCACAGTAAAATCTTAAGTGTGGGTCTGTATAGTTTCATAACACCAGTCTCAGCTTACAGGGATTCTGCTTGGAGTCAACAAGTAAAGCAATAGTATTCAACAAATAGTATTTGTATCACTGACATAGTCAGTGTACATAAGAAACCTTTCCACTAGGTACTGCCCTTCTGTATTAACCCTTCATGGTCAAAAATGTTCAAATGTGTTTACAATGCTGATTTGTTTTGAGTGTATTTGTATGAAGTGAAATAATATGATCTACACCTTAGTTAGTCATGTCTTAAGGGAAATAACAGAAACTGATTACAAAGATTTGTTGTGATACAATAGCAAGCATATTTTCTACAGAGTGGAGAGGACTGGTTTTCTCTGGAAAATGCATTTTCCCCATTTTTAGTCCCCATGGGATCCCTGGCTCTAGAATGTGATCTGAACTCTCCAGGACAGATCTGAAAAATGAACGAGGAAAGAAAAAAAAAAACAAAAAACAAAAAACAACAACAAAAAACACTAAAACCAAACAGCAATGAGTGGCATTCTCAGTATTTGCACAACTAAATTTGTATCACGATGGTAATTACTGCATATAGGTCTGAATCCTGAATATACTGACTTATGCTTAGCAACCCTGCAAATGACAACATTTTCTGCATACAGTACTGAAGTCATATTAAGGGCCTGACAATGTGTGCAATGCCTCCTTCCATTTTTTTTTCCTTCTTTAAATTGAGATTTCCAGTTCCACCAGTACTCTCACAAGTTCTCTGTCTATAGTGTATTGTGACGATGCAGATACGCAGTATATATAGCATGTGTCTCAACTGCAGGAGCAAACAGCAAGAATTAATTTAATCTAGATTTTTTGTTTGAAAAATTGAAACAGAATGGAAGCTGTCAAGCCCGGCTGCACAGATCCCAAAATCATGGGAAAATACACTGCTGGCCCTTAGCCAATTACTTCTCGAATTCCTTTCCGTCTTTCCACTTACACTACTACTGGTTAGGGCAGTAAATCAAATACTGCTGTCTGTTTTAAAAATTGGTTGCAGGTTATCCTCAACAAAAAAATGTGAACTCCATTACAGCAACATCCTTCTTTTTTCTTTCTTATTTACAGACACACTTTTTTCTTCCAATTCCCTGTCAGTAAATTTTCCTCTATTTTTTCTCTATTTTTTGGAATGTTTACTTAACGTTTGACATCTTCTGTTTCCTCTGAACAGTTGAACAGTCAGTTTCTTCCTATTCTTTTTTTTTTTTTTTTTTTTTTTTCCCCCAATTACTCACACAGCAACAGGGGAAAGAAAATAAAACAATAGTAATTTTAAAAACCCTCTCCAGGAAGCTGGATTATAAAACCACTAAAACTGGCAGAATGACAAACACTGGAAAGACATTAGACATCTTGTAAGTTACATTTTGTAGCTGACTAGATTTCAACTTGAGAGTTTAAAAAACAAAAATGAAAATTAACAATGCTGATTTTGAAACTTGTTTGCTCGCTGGACAGAGAGGACCCCAGCAGGAGATTTAGGGGAACATGCAAGTGCACTTGTTTCATGAAATTCAACAAAAGGGAACACTGAAATAAAAAACCCAAAAAAAAACCAAACAAAAAAAAACCAAACCAACAACAACAACAAAAAACCTCCACACAGATATTGTGATATTATGACATTTTCTTTCCACAGCGACTTCAAAGATTCCACCATTTCACCACTTTTCATAGCCCCTATTTTTCCAGTATTCCAGCACAACTACAGTTGAATCCCCTTGCTTCTCGTTTCCCACATTTTCCATTTTGGATACTGACCAAGAAGGAGCAGGCCCTGTGCCCCAGAGCTGATGCACACCAGCAGGCTGCCGGGCCTGAAGCAGCATCCTGCAATCTAGCATGGTTCAAGACACAGCCACTGGGCACGCTGTCCTCAGGAAACACTGCTCCACTCTCACAGCACCTCATCACACTGCTTCCAAGCAGCTCTCCTGCTCTGGGCTCGCCAGCCCCTGATGGTGCTGTAACAAATGTACCTGAAAACTGGAAACTTTCACATGTCTATTTCAGCCATTCGTAACTGAACTGAACACCAATACATGGTTGAAGGCAGAATAATCCTGTTTCATGTGACCTTACTCAGCTGCTAAAGGAGGATATTTTCATTCAAGCTGCTCAGAATGGTTTTCTGCCACCTGAAGAAACATTTTCATTTCTAAGTTGTAATACAGAGAAAACAGAAAGGTAACTTAAATCTGGCTAGTCACTAAAAAGCTGTACTCCTCAGCAAGCTTGTATTCCCAACAGTGCTCAAAGCTTCTGCTTAAAGTAGCTTTTAAAAAAGGCACTCCAGAAATAATCGTGACACAAGTATTGTTGAAAGAAAAATTAAAAAAAAAAAAATCATAAGAGAAAAGGAGTGGGAGGAGAGATGAGGGGTGGGGGAGAAAATGGGGAGGGGAAGAGGGGGAAAAAAAAAAAAAAAGAAACCAGAAGGGAAGTAAACCACGGAAACAATGGGCTCAAGCCAAGGATCACTATTTTTGTACATTAAGTTTGATTTTAATTTTCCATCTTCTATTAACTTACTATATAAATTTTCATAACTAGATTATATGCCAAACACTTCATCAAATGTATTAGGTAAATATCACAGGCACTTTATTTTATCACGAAAGAGTTTCCCTATGTATTTAATATAAAATAAAATAAAAACAAGTTGCATGTTCCTGACAGACTGCTGCTGTGAAAAAAATGTACTGTCAATAACTAAAAAAACTGTTATCCCTAATTACACGCATATTGCAAAGCTACATGAAGAACTTTTGAAAAATACAGATTTCATTATAACTTGGATGGGACAAGCAGTGAAGTCATTATTCAGATAAATGTTACGTTTTCTGTATGTTTGTGCCTTCATCACACCTTGCAAATAAAGCTGTGCTTTGTAGGGCAAATTAGGAGGTCTGATGTAAAGTGAGGATCCAATTAGTGTGCAAATTTGCATACTACATTTGGAGAAAAATACTATTACTGCAATATACATATATATTTCATATACACTCTACAAGAACAAGAAAGATATCCTCTAAAACATAATACCTTGAGTGGCTAGTTCTAAAAGCATGTGAATGCTGATGGAGCAGAGTTGGCTGTATTGGACTGACTTATGGCTAAAAATGTTTGAAGAAAAGTATTTTGTAACAACATTCTTTCAGATACCAAAATACAGAAGAAAAAAGAAAAAAGACCACAATCAAGTTTTTTTCTTTTTTTTTTTTCCAATATTATTATAGAAACAGGTTTGGGTAATTAACATCACCGTCACTCTGTTCGTATTGTGTTACATAGCCTACCTACTGCTCAATCAAAGAATTCCATATTTTTAAAATTCTTTTTAGAAACTACAGAACTTTAGTTGCAACTACTTTGCATCAGATTTATATGCTAAACACAGCATAACAAAGTTGATTTTGCAGCAGTACTTGTTGAGACAAAATTCCCAAGAGATTTCAATGAAACTCATCTGCGTAAGGATTGTAGGGTGGTGCACGCAGCACCTTCTGAGTAATCATTTTAACATACACATACTACATCATGTAAATTCATTTTGTCATTTTATATTCTTGGCTTAGCTTTAAACCTTCAGAGCGAAGCCAAAACACGTAAGCATTAAAGAGCACAACATAAAACAAAATGCTGTAGGCAACAACCTTGCTCAAATCTGAAAGAGATGGAAGTTAACACAACACATACGCTTTGTTCATGACTCTTATTTTTGAGGACATACTTATACAGCATCAATTCTTCTTCATGGATACCATATATACTAACACAAGTCAAATTATTTTATTATTGCAAAAAATGTTTCAAAATAATGTTTATATATTTATATATATATATGTATATGAAGTAATATATGTGCTAAGTAGTAAAAAAATTGTAATGTATACACTTAAACTATGAAATTCAGTGAAAACTCAGGCTTATTTTCCAAGTCAAGTCACAATTTTTTTTTTAAATGTAGCAGGAAATTACTACATAATGTAAACTAAGAAAGCATGTAACCAGTGCATTATAAATATAGTATTAACATGACGTTTTCTGACATATGCTTTAGCCACTGGAGATTTATCTAAAAACTCGTTCCATTAAGTTGACTGCAGATTATCAGCACTAAACGCTTTATAAAAACTATTTTTGGGTATGTAGGCAAACAAACTAATGCTAAGTAAGTCTTAGTTTTGTAACTAAAAGCAGCCAGATTTGCATGAGCAAAAGTGAAAATGAGACGTCTCTCAGTTTCTGGCTACAATGCACACAATTTAGATGTCAGCTGCAAAATGAAAATGTCTTGCACTACGATGATCTTTTATTTATGGATTTATTTATTTATATTTTTCTTTTTTAAATTCAGACTCATGCCGTGGAGCCAATCATATCATCTTCACACAGCCGTGCTTACAAGGCCATCATGCTCTCGCGCAGCAATGGCAAGATGGCATCATTTTCTCATATTTTTCTGCCACTTCTGACTGGAATTAGCTAAATCAGATATAGATGTTCACAAGCTACTTGCAAACTGTTGGAATCCTGGCTTCCAAGCTGCAGGAAGAAAGAACATAGTTTCTATGTTTTTCCTGCTTTATAAAAGGATAAGTGTACTTTTGGCATATGCTCCTGCACAGAATAAATATTTACCAAAAGGGAAAGAGAGGCTTAAACATTTACAGTGGACCATAAATATTCCTTTCTACTTAAACTTCTTTTCTGAAAAGCAGTGATGTTAAAACTAAAAGAAGGTACACAGATAAAACAAGCTTAGTTATCTCTGTTCAGATCCTACTGAAAAAGGCATCCAAATCACAAAAGCTGCCCTCACAACTGGCAGCTCAAACTGACATCAGGGCTGAATGAGTATGGAAATGGAATTATGCCCCCTCTCCCTGTAGGTGGTCCTTATAGATCAGCCTCCCAGAGGGCTGCTCCTCTGCATGATGCATCTGCTCAGCACGCAGAGTCCTTCAGATTGATGCTCGCTCAGCATGACACTATTCAAGAGAGTAAATACCATTTTAAAAATCTTCCCTTTAAACAGTAATTTAAGATAAATGTCTATTTGCAATAGACATTTGCAATAGGAACTCTCTTTGCAGGCTCCTGCTAATCTGATTTAAGTATGATTTTGTTTCCACTCAGGAAGCTTAAATTAATTTAGCTGTTCCTGAACACTGTTACAGCAAGATGATCCAGTGGCTCACAAATACAGCTTCTAGTTCAACAGCCACATTTGCTGCACAGCCAGATTATGCTGATTATTTTTTCCCTTTTTTTTTTTTTTCCCTTTGGCTACCATTACACAAGGGATTTATAATATTACAGCTATCCATTACATTCAGTTTTTAGATTTGTGCAAATTGCCTAGAGACTAAAAGGCAGAAGAATCCAGATCCTCATGCATGCTGAATCACAGGCTATGAGAAAATCTTCAGCATATTCCTCATACTGATGAGACTTTGTCAATAATGCACCCCAATACTAAGAAGCCTGACGTGATCTTAGATCTCGCTATTGCCTGCTTTCCAACCCTGTTTGTAGTAAATACAACAAACTTTAAATCCAACAGAACTCGTCAATTGAAAAAGAAAGTTATTAGCATTTCATTTGCTGCATGGAAGATGACATTCTGGAGAACAAATACTGTGATCAAAAATCCAAAATAGATAGGCAGTAGTTAATGAAGCACAAACTGAAGCCTCCCATTGTTTTTCAGAATCTTGCCAAAGAACGTTTTCTTAGATCCAAGGCTTCTAGAGTTACAAGGACGGCTTCTTCATCAAGTCTGTTTGAAACAAGCAAGCAAAAAAACCCACCACAAACAAAATCCATTATTCTTTGAAGTTTCCTAACTCAATGAATTTTATTCCACTGTCCCTTTCAAAATGAACGGTAAATAACGATTGACAAAAAAATTGAGACAAGTTGTAAAGACTGCCAGAATCACTATGCAAGGGATGTCTAACAAGATGAAGAACTTAGTTCAGAGGGTCCTCCTTGTATGTCAAACCTACTTCACTAGCACTAGCAGAATGGTCTGTATAAAAAAAATCCTGGTGTGGCTAATCTGGTTGGATTTTTATCATTTAAATGAAATAACAAGAAAACTAACAAACAAGAAAAAAAGAGAAAAATACCTATATGTTTCTTAATATCAGTTTGAAACAGGTGGTCATAAGGAATACCTAAGTATCATCACAACAATCAACATCTGAAGTTAAATTGCTATAGATGACAAGATTTTCCTTGCTAATTTTTCATCTAAACTCACAGGTTGCTATTTATGGATAGCAAATATCACTTGATGTTCTCTTTTCTTTACAGCTTTCTTACTAAAGCAAAAATTCAACATGCAGTTCAGGAAACGCCTTAAGATGAAGCTGGCTACGCTCTTAGTAATAAAAAATAAAAGTTGCAGTAAAACCTGATATCTGTCTAAAAATTACACCTTAACTCCTCCCCCCTAAAACAAACAGGAAACAACACTATTACCTAATGTCTGAAAATTCAGAGGATATATTCATTCATGGAAAATGTTTTTGCAAGTGAAATGAATAGAAATTATTTCCTCTATTTTCCACACTGTAAACAAGATACTCGAGCAACTTCTTAACCTCTGCCTTCCTGGAAATAGC
>NW_024884177.1:0-15534 GCF_019232065.1 Centrocercus urophasianus
TTTATCAGAGATACCGTCCTGACAAAATTACTTGGATATTTCCAACAGTAAGGAAACTTATTTCATAGGGGAAAGCTTTATACCAGCATACATGACTCAACATCAATATACTAAGTAGTTTTTAACTAAAAAAGAACCCAAACAAACCGAAAGAAACTGCCTTTTCACAACCTGAAGTCACATCACTACATTTTGTTCATGCAAGCAAACTTTGCAGTCATGAGTTGCACATAAAGGATTTATTTTAAATGTTTTAAGGATAGAGTTACATCATAATTATAAAAATTACTTACAGAATTAAGTAACAGATTTAAAGTATTCATACTTATAAATGCAGAAAACAGGGAACTGTCTAAATTGTTCAAAATAAAGTAAAAATAATGAAACTGAGTTCTAAAGATGAAGTCATTACCTATTTCTATAATGTAAATACAAAGACATCTGTACTATACACATACCAAGAACCATCCAAATTGCACTAATGAATGATCTAAAATACAAAAAGCACAGCATTTTCAAGGAACCAAAAACTGTTTTTACCATTTTTTCCCCTGAAACAAGTGTAGTATATTCTGTCTGAAAATAAAGCCTCGCTTTTAAAATAATTAATTTAAAGAAGGCTTCTACCTATTGTAATAAGTAAGACTTTCTCCAAAGTGTTTCAGTCTTCACATAGTCCAACTTAGTTTAGGGTTTGCCATTCAAAAGAAGAAAATAAGTAGTGTTGTACTAATCAGTTGTGATTCTGTTCTTGAACAGAATACATGATCCCTTCAAATGCTGTATGACATATACAACTGGAAAATTACCTTCTGTTGGCACTATGTTTGCCTCACCAGTGCATTTAATCCTACTAACAACCATTTAAACAGCACAATAAGCAAATTCACAAAAAAATGAACCCTCCTCCCCCTCAAAAAGAAAGAAAGAAAAAACAGAACAAAACCCAAATCTAAACATTATAACATGCAACTTTAGTTTGTTACATTGAATGTTCTAACTTTCTAAGCATGCAGAGAAGGATGGCCCAGGTTTAATTTTTTTTTGTTTTAAAAAGTTTTACATGGCAGCTTGACATCACACACGCACACAATATACAACAATACTACAGCAGGTTTTAGAGAGGCCAATAACTTTTATCCAAAGATCCATGTAATGTGCCATCACAAGCTCTATGATAAATTTGGAAAGCAATGTTGAACCTCTAGAACAAGGGGTCAACAATTAGTTACCAGGTTAACAAAAGCACTGCATGCAGATCTGAAGCATTAGCCTAAAACAAAGCCCAAAGCAGATGTCAGGGAGTAGAATCAGTCTCAAGCCTCAAAAATGTGTTTCTTAAGCTATCAAACAAAAACAAAATAAAAAAATAACCCTACCAAACAAATTAAAAAAACCAAAACTCCAAACCTTAAGAAAAAATATGAAAAGAAAACAAAAAACAACTGTGTAACAAACAACAGTGACATATAAAAACAACCAGAAATTTGACACTTTATAGATTATATTCTAATTATCAAAATACCTGATATATTAGGATGGTTTGCATAAAACCCACAAATGCAAGCCTAATGCTAAAAATGTTACAGTAGACCTAAACCTCAGCTATTTCAAAGCATTCCTTAGACATATAGCCCAAAATTCCTTGTACCAAGTTATTAACGTATCTTGTGTATAATCAGTACACTCACTCATTCTTGTGCCACAAATATCAACTGGGGCTCATGGAGCCAGGCTCAGCTTTAAGATTTACATGCAGGACTCTAAGAGTCAATAGAAAGCACATAACAGATCTGCAGGATGAAAGCACTGTGTTGCAAATCTGCTCGCTTTGTTCAAAACAGAAGGAAAATTTGCAACTCAGGTACTTAGTGCTTGAGTACTGGATTGAGAAGCTGTGAACTGAAATACAATTGCCTGCCTTGGGTTGCCCATGATGAAATACTGGACAGAATGTAATATAGTAGCAAGAGACAAAGAATTAAGGTATCATATTTATATGGTATTACCATTCAACAGCATAATGAAGCACAAGCCTTAAGGCTAAAATATAAAATCAGGAAAAGGACAGAAAGGGGCTTAAACCACTGACTCTTTGATATCAAGAATACTAAAAATAGAGGTCAAACCTTTGATCTTTGATTAATAGCACCTCTACTGAATCCTTCCACTAAGAGCATAAGATTGTATATATCTATGCATTCCTTCTTTCCATCAGTAGTAACTGTCTTCACATACTGTATTACTGTGAAGCTGTACTTTGAAGCTTGTAGAGTCCTGCTCTAAAGTAACAACAATTTTGTTGCTGTGCAATTTTGTTGCCTTGTTGCAATTCTGATGCTTTTAAAAGCTGCTAAACTTAAAAAATAATGAAATCCTAACCTCGATTTACAACCATCTTGCAAGATTAAAACTGTGAAAGGATTTGGCTGCTATTTACATCCACAGTCTAATGCAGATGACTGAACCACTGAGACTGCCTATAGCTTCCATTAGATAGTACACCACTAGCATGCAGAACTCTAGTGCTCATATAATGAAATTCATGTTAACATACCTCTAAGCAAGTACACCACAAAAGGCAACAACAGGTTTAAGCTGTAGATTTCTTTGGACACTCCTTACATGGAAAAGTCAGAAAAACAATATATTGGGAACATATATTCTTGAACCAAGATGGTTGAGAACAAAAGCAAGAAGGCTGCAGGTCACAGTCTCCTGTGGAGGCATGGGTTCGAATCCCGCTCCTCTGGGTGTGAGATTCAAACAGAATCGTCTGCAGACTGAGTAGAAGGCAATAAATACTTCTTCTCTAAAGGAGGTCTTCAAAGTAAGAGGACTCCATCTCCACCCTTGAGATTGTATTTACCATGTAAAACATTAACTATGGTTAGGCTTTTAAGTCTACAGACAGATATCCAGTTTGGTAGGTTCTAACATTAAATGAGAGACTACTGATTGACAATGCATAGACTGAAGTCTTCTTAAGTAGTATATATACTGTTAAACTTGTGGCACCAAGTACTTGGGTTTTGCTAAGAAATGTGTATAACAAAAGAAAGTACAACATTTAGGATTGAAGGTAGCTTTTTTGTCTCTATAAGGTGTATAAGTCAAACACTTGATATCTTATTGCCCCGTGACTACTAAAAATGCACAATTGTTTCCATGTACTGAAAGTTTTTAAAAAGCTTAATGTAAAAAAAAAAAAAAAAAGCCTAGAAACACAGTAAATTTATGTTACTTGGGTTAGGCACTCCTTACTGCTTCATAAACCATTCAAATCTTTGAGAAAAGTCACCTCTGACTCAACCTGGAAAACAAGGACTGCCAGCAGCAAAGAAATTAACTGTAATGTTACAAAAGAAGACATAAAAATAGCAAACTACATTTGCATGTGGCAGTTGAAGAGATGAGTGTAACATTGAAGAAAATGTTAAAAATCTATGAAAACAATTAGATTACAATATTAGATTGACTTTACACAGCTTGATTTTGCAGCTGTTCTATGCTTTTAACTCCCTCCTACCCAAATATATTGACTTTCATCAAGAAATTGAGTTCTCTTATGCAAAATTTGTCACATTCACATAAATGTTTGTAACATTCAGAACAAAACAGGTTTGCTAGCAGAGACTGCGAGTTCACAGGGACATTTAAGCTTTTGTTTAACTGAAAAGCAGTCAAGTCTGTGTCTACAAATTTTACATTTAATAGTTCCACAAATTTGGCAAAATTTCATGACGATATCTAGGATGTCTTCACCAAATCATAGACATAAATATGGAAATCATCATCAAATTTGATGAAATAGACAGATGGTTTGGCTTCAACTTGATGAATTACCATGCCAGTCCTTTTTGATCCATCTTCTTTGGCATACTCCACTTGTTTGCCTACCAGGCTGTCCACAACTTCACCTGGTTCCCGTTCTGCTGGAGGTGAATCATCTGCAATACAAAAATATAATGTCCTTTGAGAGACATTTATGTTTTTTCTTTTTCCAGTATAGAAAACTACAATCTTCTTTACAAGTTATAATCGCAAGTTTAAAATGCAGAGCATGCCCAAAATGAACTGTTCAAACAGTTTTTCAGTTTTTCAGTTTCAGTTTTTCTTTAAGGTAATGCTATCTTCAATTTTATGAAGTCAAAAATATCACTTTACTTGGCTAGAAAAATAAATATTGACATGAAGGTTCACACACTAGTTACAGAACATATTTGTAGATAATTGAATTTAAGCCCCCTGCAGAACAAGGTGCTGAATTTCTTTAACAAAAAAGCCAGAATGCTAGACCTCCCTTTCCCCACAAACTGTATTCAAAATGTCAATGTA
This sequence comes from Centrocercus urophasianus, assembly GCF_019232065.1. NCBI lineage: Eukaryota > Metazoa > Chordata > Aves > Galliformes > Phasianidae > Centrocercus > Centrocercus urophasianus. Next base: position 4,339 of record NW_024884177.1, read on the forward strand.
AGCATGACACTGTAACAAAAACACATCTTCTAAGTGTTACCTCCTTAATCAATAAAGCTGTTAAAAGGCCTTTTAACTCCCCACTGAAATGAATACTGTTGCTGAAGTCTAACTATATTGTTTGCTTTTCTAGTAAATAATATATATATATTATATATAATATATATTTTTTTTCTGGTAAAAATCTAGCCAAAAGTATTCTTAAGGACACAATTCACATTATCTGAAAAAGATCCAAATTCAGGAAAGGTAGCTCATACTTTGGAGTCTCTTAGAAACAGAGGTAAATAGAAGGATGAGTTCAAGGGAAAAAAGAGCACATTAAAAACAATTAATTCTTAAATGTGGAAAGCATATAGGCCTTTCCCTTATTTTTCTAAAGGTCGAAGAAAACAAAGCAGAATTTTAAAATACCTTACAATCATTTTTAAGGTTTTACAGAGAACAAATTATTTGGAGATGCCAACTCTGAAAGAGCTTTATTTGTTTCTTTAAGAGTGGGAAGGACATTTTTTTTCCATTTGGAGTTCACTCTTTTCAAGCCACAGATATGTTGCTTTTCGTTAGACTGGAAAAAAAGTCTAAAAGCCTACCATTACTTTAGAGGTTATGCAAATAAGTGCCACCTGTTTACTCAGCTATCAGAGTATTTATCACCAGTGACACATCTGAAGGAAGACAGTCTCAAACTCAATGAATGAATTTTAATATTTCTACTGTGCAATTGAGGGCTACAAGCTTTTCAGAAGAGATAGACATGGAAGGAGGTGCAGAGGTGTTGCCCTCTATGTTAAGAAATGGATAGATTGCAGAGAGCTGCCTTTGAGAAACAGCCATGAACAACTTAAGAGCTTGTGGGTAAAAATTAGTGATGGGACCAATGAAGGAAATCTTGGGGTCTGATCAGGGTCTACTACAGGCTGCCTGATCAAGAGAAGCCTGTGGATGAGGCCTTCTTGCTTCAACTACAACTGATAGGCTCTACGACAACCACTGATAGGCTCTCATCCTGATGGGGGATTTTCAACTGGCTGGATGTCTGTCCGGAAACCAAAAGAGCAGTCTGTAAGCAAACCAGTAGACTCCTGGAGTGCACTGAGGATAACTTTCTGGTCCAGGTATTAAAAAAAGCAACCAGAGGTGAAGCATTACTGGACCTGGTGCTCACCAATGCAGATGAACTCATTAAAGAGTTTAAGATTAGAAGCAATCCGGGCTGTAGCAACCATGCCCTAGTTGAGTTCACAATCTCAAGGAATATGGGCCTGGAAAAGACCAAAGTCAGGACCCTGAACTTCAGAATACCCGGCCTCCAGCTGTTTAAAGAATTAGGGATTAGTGGGAGAAATACTCTAGGAAACTGTCCTTAGGGACAAAGGAACTGAACAGAGCTGGCAATCATTTAAGGACACCTTTCCTAGAGCACAAAAGCTCTCTATTACCATGTGTAAGAAATCAAGTAGGGGAGGCAGGAAACTGGCATGACTGAGCAAGGACCTGCTGGTCAAACTGAGGTGTAAGAAGGAAATGCACAGGCAGTGGAAGCAGGGACATATGGCCTAGGAAGAGTGAGTACAGGGCTGCTGTCTGGATGTGTAGAGATGAGATCAGGAAAGCCAAGGCACGGATGCAACTGAAATTGGCAAGGGATGTGAAAAATAACAAGGGATTCTACAAGTATATTGGTCAGAAGATAAAAGATAAGGAGAGTGGACCCTCTGTGATAAATGACAAAGGAAAACTGGCCACAACAGACATGGAGAAGGCTGAGGTACTCAACAAGTTTTTTCCTTGGTCTTCACTGGTAGTCAGGCTTCTCGTGTCTCTCACATCCCTGAACCTCTAGGCATGGGTTGGAGGAGCAAAATCCCTCCCAATGTAACAGAAGAGCAAGTCTAAGATGGCATAATGAGACAGAACATGTACAAGTGTATGAGGTCAGGCAACATGCATCCCAGGATCCTGAAGGAACTTGCTGATGTAGTTGCCAAGCCACTCTCCACCATATTTGAAAAGTCATGGCTCTCAGGTGAAGTCCCTGGTGACTTGAAAAAGGGAAACTTCACTTCAATTTTTAAGAAGGGTAGAAAGGAAGACCCAAAGATCTAAAGACCAGTGAGCCTCACCTCTGTGCCTGAGGAGGCCATGGAATAAATGTTAAAGCACATACAAGACAAGTAGTTGATTTGCAATAGCCAGCATGGCTTCACCAAGGATAGACAACTTATCTGAATCTGGTGGCCTTCTATGATGAAGTGATGGCATCATTTGAGAAGGGAAGACCAACTGATGTGTCATGGAGTTAACTAGATCAATCTATGCCCGTGACAGGGGGCAGTAGGCCCGTGGGGCCCCCCCGGCCCCACAAAATGGGAAGTAAAAGGGAAAAGAGATAGGGAGATGGGAGCTGGGCTCAAGGAACCCACTTCAGAGGGATTTAGACAGGCTGGACCGCTGGGATGAGGTGAATGGGATGAGGTTCAACAAGGCCAAGTGCCGGGTCCTGCACTTTGGGCACAACAACCCCATGCAGCGTTATAGGCTTGGGGATGAGTGGCTGGATGAGTGTGAAGAAGAGAAGGACCTGGGGGTGTTGGTTGATGCTCGGCTGAACATGAGCCGACAGTGTGCCCAGGTGGCCAAGAGGGCCAACGGTATCCTGGCCTGCATTAGAAATAGTGTGGCCAGCAGGAGCAGGGAGGTAATCGTCCCTCTCTACTCAGCACTGGTGAGGCCTCACCTCGAGTACTGTATTCAGTTTTGGGCCCCTCACTACAGGAAAGACGTTGAGGTCCTGGACCATGTCCAGAGAAGGGCAACAAAACTGGTGAGGGGTCTGGAGCACAAGTCTTATGAGGAGCGGTTGAGGGAGCTGGGATTGTTTAGTCTGGAGAAGAGGAGGCTCAGGGGAGACCTCATTGCACTCTACAACTTCCTGAAGAGAGGGTGTGGTGAAGAGGGATTTGGCCTCTTCTCCCAGGCAACGAGCAGAACATGAGGCAATGGCCGCAAGTTGTAACAGAGGAGGTTTAGAATAGACATAAGGAGGAACTATTTATCTCAGAGAGTGGTCAGGCACTGGAATGGCTGCCCAGGGAGGTGGTGGAGTCGCCGTCCCTGGCAGTGTTCAAGAGGCGTCTGGACAATGTGCTGCGTGATATGGTTTAGTGCTAGTGGTGGCAATGATGATGAGGAGATGGTTGCACTAGATGATCTTATAGGTTGTTTCCAACCTTGTGATTCTATGATTCTATGAAGGGAGAAAAACAGCGGCAACGATCTATGTAGGAAAACTTATTTTACTTATTTTACTAATTATGATATCTGAATGCAAGATAACACAATATAATACAATCTAATTGAAATTGAGACTAATAAATCAAATAAAATAGGTGAGAGAGAGTTCCCGGGATCGAGTCAAACCTGAAAAGCTTGGAACAGCTAGGAAAGCACCCTCCAGCACCCACTGCAAGGCAGTAAGAGACCACCCCACCTGGAAGGGCCAGATCCTATGACTTCCGTAATGTATTAGGGATAGGTACCTGGAATTGGAGCATTAACACTTTAATTCCCAGTGCACTAGATGATGTTATGATGTGGAATACTGAAAACCAAAAAACAAAACCTTGACATGATGTTATCTACCTGGACTTCTGTAAGGCCTTCAACATGGTCCCACGTCATCCTTATCTCTAAATTGGAGAGTTGTGGTCAGCATCTCTGTGTCCAGGTGGAGGCTGGTTATAAATGGTGTCCCTCAGGGGTTTGTATTGGGACTAGTACTGTTTAACATCTGAGTCGGCGAAATGGACAGTGGTATCAAGTGCACTCTCATCAAGTTTGCAGATGACACCAGACTGAGTGGTGCAGTTGATACAACAGAAGGAAGGGATGCCATTCAGAGGGACCTAGACAAGCTTGAAAATTGAGCCCATGTAAACAGAATGAGGTTCAAGAAGGCCAAGTGAAAGGTGCTGCAGCTGATCAGGACAGTCCCAGACATGAATACAAACTGGGATAAGAATTCATGGAGAGCAGCTCTGCAGAGAAGGACATGGGGGTTCTGGTGGATGAAAAGCTTGACGGAAGCCAGCAGTGTGCATTTGCAGCCTAGAAGGCCAACTGTATCCTGGGCTGAAAAGAGGGGTGGCCAACAGGGTGAGGGAGGTGATTGTCCTCCTCTACTCTACTCCTGTGAGGCCCCATCTGGAGTACTGTGTCCAGGTCTGAGGCCCTCAGCACAAGAAAGACTGCAACTGTCAGAGCGGGTCCAGAGGGGAGACATTATTGTGACCTTCCAGTAATTGAAGAGGGCTTATAAGCAAGAAGGGGAGTGACTTTTTACATGGACCGATAGGAGAAGGGAGAATGGTTTTAAACTAGAAGAGGGGAGATATAGATCAGATGTTAGGAACAAATTCTTTACTCAGTGGGTGGTGAGGCACTGGAACAGGCTGCCTAGAGAGGGTGTGGATGTCCCATCCCTGGAGGTGCTCAAGACCAGGTTGGATGGGTCCCTGGGCAACCTGATCTAGTGGGTGGCATCTCTGTCCGTGGCAGGGAGGTTGGGACTAGATGATCATTAAGGTCTCTTGCAACTCAAGCTATTCTATGATTTTATGATTGCATAGCACTAATTATCTAATGAATAATTCATTTTAAAGACAAAATCGTCTCTCTGAGAAGTGCTTATTAAGTGAAGGGAGAGTACTATATATATATATATATATATATATATATATAAAAGGGAATAACAATCAAGGCCCTTGTTTGTCAGCTCTCTTTTTCCATAAATAAAACATAAGCCAAACAAGAATACAAAGAGAGATGCCACTTTCCAGAGGAAAAAAGTAACCAGCCAACTTACTGGAATCAGGCATAATGCGAAGGTCACCTTCTTTATAATCATCTAAGAGTTGGTACATGTACAAGACAGGATCTTTCTCATAGGTAATATAAAACCATGTGTTCATAATAGGAGCTCGAGCCAAGACCATCCCCCTCCATTCATCTTTTGAGCCATCCTCTGTCTCAAACATATGTTCCACAGCTTTGCCTATCATTGTGTCTGCCAGGTGGGCATCACTAATTCGAGATGAAGCTGAAATGACAGCAGTACATAAGTAAGTTAATTAAAAAATACAGATGCAAGTCTTCATCAAAAGTAATCTTTATCCAAATTCACAAATAAATTTGTTTGGAAGTTAGTCAATTCACATACATAACAAATAGTGTCCATTCCAGAGAGCTGAAGATAATAAATCTGCAGAACTTCAAGAATTATTTTGACATGTTAACACTCTTATCACCACTGTTCATCAAAATATCATAATGCAAGGTAAAGAGAGACCAATATAGGCCATAGCAATTAATAATGTTTATATTTTCAATATTTGTATTGTAAGGGAGAAGGAAGGGAGGCCAATATAAAACAGCTCTATAAAATTATTAATAAAAGTGTTGAGTTTGGTCCTCCCTAACCCCATTCTAGAGACTGCTACTGATCTCTGCAGAAAAGCAAGATCTTATTCCATTTAGAAATAAGTAATTAATAGGGTAAACTTTGAACTTTACAGTGTGAAAATTTGTATTATTTGCAATGTGACAAAAAGTGATTTAATAAAATCCAAATGTTCTGATATTATCTTGGGAGAAAATCAGGAGAAATTAGTGAAGAGCATTAACTATTAAATGGCAACATATATAGGAAAAAAACTCTTACCAACTCTGTCTGGAAGGACTTCAAGTGCTGAAACTCTTTCATCTTTGTGCAGTTCTAGTCCATACACACAATCGAATCCATCATACTTTATAAGATAGAGAGAAGGATTTACAGGAACTTGATCAAGAACTGTGCCCTTCCATTGTGTTATGGGTCCGCTTCCTTCCTTCCAGCCATGCTGTATTCTGCAGCCTACAATGTTTCTTCGTGGCTGAGAAATAGGTTTGCTTGGTCCCACATTGTTTCTATGCTTTCTGTACACAGATAGAAACATAATATTAAACAAGGACATACTCACAATTCTACTCTGTACTGGAAAAAGAAAAAAATACACACTGAAAATTAAACACTTTCAACATTTTGCATACAGTTGCTTTCATAATAGTAGTTTCTAAACCTTGTTTGCTTAAGCCAAAAGAACTATTTCAGCTGCTATAACAATGAACATCAAAACTCATTTGTTAAAACCCTAAATCAGGTCTCAAAGAGCAATGTTACCTGACAATATTATGACTTTGCTAATTCATTCCTCTCTGCAGCACACTAAATATAATTCCCTTACCCTAGAAGGGAGAAGTCAGTGGAAATATTAGTGGTGGCTTACAAATTCTTCAAGGCATTTGTTTTCCCTAACCTGTTCTGTCACTTGAAGGAAATTTCACTTCCAGGCACCTTTGATTTCAACTGTTTTTAAAGATACATGGCAGCAACAATATTCTTCTAACATTTCTATTTAGTACAGCACAAGAAAAATGATACGCCAAGGTAAAATCAGTATAAGGGATATTCCTTAAAGCAGAAAATAGATTAAATATAGTTTTTGCATTTCTGCAGTTTTTTTTAATGCAACTTCCATGGAAAGATTTTCACTGGTGATATCAGTTCTTCAGATTAACAGTCATCAAAGCTATTTCACAATTTCAAACCACTAAAACATTACACAAGTTTTATTCTACTCAGTTTAAGAAAGTATATATATATATAAATAAAATAAAACTAACCAACAGTTTTGAATACAAGTGTAAAAAACATGAGCATTGCAACAGTATATTGGTAAAAATGGTAAATGTATATTATATGTATTTTAGCATGTTATGATATACATACTCATTCCTAACATGATATTTTGAAGGTTGCCTAATTAACATTTTTAAGAATGTTAGCTAATTCTAAAATAAATTTCTGGATTAAATACTGGTTACAATGCACTAAATTTAACTGTCAGTAAAATATACAGAATTAGCATGTTTAAAAGCAACAGCTAAAAAATGAAAAAACATTTGCAGAAAACAACATCCATCCTTAGATTAGTGACAATAACCAAAGAAAAATGTCTCCATGAACAATGAAAGCTCACAGAGCAGTCTACATATGATTAAGTTCCAAAAGAGACAAATTGAAATCACACCAGTAAAATCTCACAATCTGTCTTAAATAACAATGAAAAATAATGAAAAACAGCATACAAAACTAGTAATACTGAAGATGTAATCATAACTCCATTAAAATAAAAGCATAATTAATTCAGTAGCTTATCCCTCCTCCAGACCTTCATTCTACATGAAGATCTTACCAGAGTTCCACAGTATCTTTTGTCAAATTTCACTTCCTTGATGCTTTAAGCTTATCAAGCAGGTCAGCCTGCAGTTCATATTCCTAACTCGGTTAATAGATTATTATAGAAATACTAAACTCTTTTAGTTAAGAGGCATTCTCTTGCAAAACTGGTTCTAATTTTACAAAGAAACTTGAACACATACTGAAACTCTAGTTCTTGATCAAGTCTTTCTGTTTTTCTACACATTTCATTGTAAGGCAACTTCACCGAATAAAACTAAATTACTACTGAAGCTAAAAAAGTTAAAGTAGAAAAGGTAAAATACTGTTCATGTTTATGTGCATGTTCAACCACACAATTTTACTTTGTGCCTTTAAGCATAGAATTTAAATTTGCACAATTAAATGAAAAGCTTCACTCATTAATGGAAAAAGACTACACAACTAAGTTTAAACTGATAACAAACTTTTAAAATGCCTTAGAGAAGGAAAAATCATTATAAACAGTTACAAGTGAAATAGCAGCTAGATAGACTAACAGTTCAAGATTTTCTTTGTCAGAAGGCAGTACCTCTGAACAGCTATTCATTCTCATTTGTATTAGTTCATATTGCAAGAAATAATTTTCTAACTAATAAATTGCCAAATAAAATCTACTTATGTTTGCATATAAACATGTGCTAAGAAAGAAAATGTAAGTTTCTAAATGGCAACAAGGAATACCTATCAGTATACCCTTCAGTAGGCAAATGAAAATGAAAAGGAAAAGTGTAATGGTTTTGTGATTTTTGTTATCGGTATTCCACATCATAACATCATGTAAAGCACTGGGAGTTAAAGAGTTAATGCCCTACTTCCATGGACTGCCAATTTTCCGAATACCTGATTCTCAGAAGAGAAGTACTACATACCCCAGAGGACTTTGCGTACAAAGGGAAGATAAAGCTCCTGGCAAGTCATGGGACTTACTCTCTTTCTCGCTGCCTGGCAGTGTGTGGGTGTGCTCCCAAGCTGTTTTCCCTTCAATTCAGAGTAAGGCCTTCAATTTTGGACACTATCTCATTTTATTTAATCTATTAGCCTCAGTTTCAATTATATATTGTATTATATTCTGTTATCTTGCATTCCGATATCATAGTTAGTAAATTAACTTTCCTCCTCTGATTGTTGCTGCTGTTCTGTTTTTAGGCCCATCAGTCATCACCCTACCCTTCCCCCTTTCCCTATCTCCTTTTCAGGAGCGTGAAATGGGTCCACGGGATCCATGGGTCCCATGCCCCATTAGTCGCAGAACCGGGCTGAACCAGCTCGTAAACCATCAACACTCCAAATAGTCAAAATACTACTGCAAGCTGGTTTCGCTATTAAGTGAAACAAAGTGAAAGGACCTGCACAGGAAATTCAGTTCCTACATATAAAGTGTCAAGATGGGCATCGTCACATCCCAGCGGATGTGATCAACAAAATCACTGCTATGTCTTCACCCACTAGCATGAAAGAGAGACAGTCTTTTCTGGGCGTAGTGGGATTTTGGAGAATGCATGTTCCAAACTACATCCTCGTTTATGAGGTTTATGAGGTTTATGAGGTTTATGAGCCCCGTTTATGAGGTGATGCAGAAGAAAAATTTTACATGGGGCCCTGAGCAGCAGCAGGCTTATGAGAAAATTAAGCAGGAGATAGCTCGAGCCACGGCCCTGGGACCATTGCAGATGGGACAGGGTGTAAAGAACATCCTTTACACTGTTGCTGGTGAGAAAGGTGCCACTTGGAGTCTATGGCAAAGAGCCTCGGGAGAGACCCAAGGCTGACCCCTGGGATTCCGGATTCTGGATTCTGCTGTCCCCCTGTCATGGACAGTGATAGACCTAGATAATTCTGCAACCAAAAGGGAAAGGGAAAGGGAAAGGGAAAGGGAAAGGGAAAGGGAAAGGGAAAGGGAAAGGGAAAGGGAAAGGGAAAAAACCCAACACAGTAGCAACAAAAAGAAAACACAAAACAAATAATGCACAACCCAATTGCTCACCATGAACTGATCAATGCCCAGACAATTTCCAAGCAACAGCAGCACCTCCAGGAGAACTCTCTTGAGTTTTTATTGTTTGGTACAATGTCATACTGTAGAATTGTAGAATCATTTGAGTTGGAATGGACCTTTAAAGGTCATCTATTCCTACTCACCTGCAATGAATAGGGACATCTACAGCTGAATCAGGTTGCCCTGAGCCTTGTCCAGTCTTTTCTTCAATGTCTGAAATAATGGGGCATCCACCACCTCTCTGGGCAACCTTTTCCAGTGCCTCACTACCCTCACTGTAATTTTTTTTTCCCTTACATACAGTCTAAATCTCCCCTCTTTTAGTGTGAAACCATTCTCCCTTGTCCTATCACAACATATTCTGCTAAACAGTCTGTCCTCTTCTTTCTTAAAGCCCCCTTTATATACTGGAAGGCTGCTATCAGATCTCCCCAGAGCCTTCTCTTCTCCAGACTGAACATCCCCAGCTCTCTCAGCCTGTCCTCATAGGGGAGATGTTTCATTCCTTGGATCATTTTTGTGGCCCTCCTCTGGATGCGCTCCAACAGGTTCATGTCTCTCCTGTGCTGAGGACTTCAAATCTGGACACAATATAGGTCTCACCTGTGCAGAGTAGAGGGGCAGGATCTCTTTTGATGCAGCCTGAGATATGGTTGGCTTTCTGAGCTACGAGAGAACATTGCTGGCTCATGTCCAGCTTACCATTGACCAGTACTCCCAGGTCCTCTTTGGCAGGGTTATGTTCTATCTTTTCATCCTCTGGCTTCTATTGATATTAGGGTTTGCTGTGACCCAGGTACAGGATCTTGCACTTGGCTTTGCTGAAACTTATGAGGTTTTCCTGGGCCCACTGCTTGAGCCTGTCTAGGTCCTTCTGAATGGCATCCCATCCCTCAGGGCAGTTGACTACACCAAAGAGCTTGGTGCTATCCGCAAACTTGCTGAGGGTGCACACAATCTCACTGTTGAACCCACTTGTCACTTGTCATGGTTCTATGATGTTTGGTTATCAGTATTCAACACCGTAACATTATATAATGCACTGGGGGGTTTGACTTCTGATGCCCACATTCTCCACCAAATAATGTCAACGGTTTACAGGCAGGTCAGGGAACCGGGCTGAACCAGCCCATAAACCGTTGACATTCTTTGCAAAGTGAAAGGACCTGCCCAGGAAATTCAGTTCCTAGGTATAAAGTGGCAAAATGGGCTGATATGGAAGAAGGCATCCGTTATTTGAGAGAATATGCTGTGGTGGAAACACTACATAGCCCCGATTTCATTCCTGATGAGCCAGACCAAGAGCATGATCCTGAGAGAGCCAGGTGTACACCAAATATGTGGCGTACATTCACAAAGACTGCACCAGAAAGGTACGTCAGTACATTTGCAGCAATGTATGGCAGAGGGGAAAGAAAACCCCTTATAAATGAGTTGGTTAATAAACATCAAGACTTTGAGTTACGTTTGAGCCCTCTACGAGCTTGTGTTTCAGCCATTGAAAAATGTCATGGTTCTATGTTTTTTTGTTTTTGGGTTTCAGTATTCCACATCAAAACATCATGTAGTGTATGGTGTATTAAAGTGTCACTGCCCGAATTCCAGGTACCTATCCCTGTACGTTACAGAAGTCACGGGATCTGGCCCTACCGGGTGGGGGGGGTGCTTTCTTGCTGCCTTGCAGTGGGTGCTGGAGGGTGCTTTCCTAGCCGTTCCAAGCTTTTCAGGTTTGAATCGGTCCTGGGAACTCTCTCTCTCTCATCTTGTCTGATTTATTAATCCCAATTTCAATTAAATTGTAAATATTGTGTTATCTAGTATTCCGATATTACAGTAAAATAAGTTTTCCTCCATAGATTGTTGCTGCTGTTCTTTTCCT
>NW_024884177.1:15634-53583 GCF_019232065.1 Centrocercus urophasianus
CTGGGGTGGGGGGGGAGGGCAGAGGCCTGTCGCCCCTGTCACGGACATAGATTGATCTAGTCAACTCCGTGACAGATTTTTGGCGCCCAACGTGGGGCGACTGCTTTTTAGCTTTTAGAACGAATCTCTTTTTCTCTCTGCTCTTAGAGAGCTTTGTTAGGGAGCATTATCAGTAGTTCAGGTTTCTGCGCTGGAAAACCTGACCTTGAAAGATTAGGCGTACTGCCAGTGTTCTGGGATATTTGTAAACTTTGAGCACTACTTAGTCTGGGTAGTGCCTTTTTTTTTCTTTTTTTTTTCTTTTTTTTTTTTTTCTTTTTTTTTCTTTTTCCCTCCTCTTGTTAGCTGCAATTCATTAACCCTTTTTTTAGCAGGCACCAGCGATGAACCCACTAGTTATCCTGGGGGTGCTGGGTAAAGGATTAAAAGCAATGGTGTTACTCACAACCTACTGGCCAATAATCCAGCTCATAATTACTTGTTGTGGAATTGCGTTCATATATAACTACCTAATGGCACTGATGGAGACACCTATGTTTTACTTACTTGCAATGTGGTATGATGTGAACTTTGACATCTACATCCCAGAAGGAATGGCTAATTTCACAAAGAACTACATCCCAAATGGAATAGCTAATTTTACAAACAACACGATGTTCAGACCAGTCTCCGGGTTTTCTTCTCGGTTTATCAAACGTTTTTCGAATCCTGAATTAATACTCATGTTGGTGTGCATGTTGTTAATTTTCCTGAATGTATTCCAATTCATTCGTAATAAGGGGAAGGAGTCTACTCCAAAAATAGAGAATGATGATTGGCATGGAATATGGAGAGGTTTAGGAAAGGTTTTAGAAGCATGGGGACCTGCAGTGTCATGGGATTTTACTCTTGAACACCTGTGGGATCCTGAGAAACTAAGCCAGTATTTGAGTCAGGGACTATGCGGCTTACATAAATCTAAGGAGGTACAACTTATTTGGGGTTTGGCTTGTGCTTACTGTGCCCTATATAATACCATTCTGGAGAGAGAGTTTCCGAGCCGAGGTTCAAGCCAAAGGGGAAAATCCCCAAGTCAAATCTAATCAATCACAAGAGACACCAGTAACAATACCAGTTGCTCCTGTGGAGGGCAAGAAATGGAAACGAGTGTCTTCGTGTCTTGAACGAAAAAGAGAAGACGAGGAGGAGGAGGTGGAGGAAGATCCAGGCGAGGGGCCCTCCTCAGAACCACCACCATCGCGAAAGGCAAAAGGGAAAACTAAGAGACGTGCAGAAGACAGTGATGAAGAGGAAGTCTCTATTACTGCTCGCCAGCCTCTAAAGATGACTGAAATCCAAGGTTCAAGAAAGGAGTTTACACGGCGCCCGAATGAAACTCTTGTTTCCTGGTTGGTTCGCTGTTGGGACAGTGGGGCCCATAGCTTGTCTCTGGATGGTAACGAAGCTCGCCAACTGGGTGCCATTGCCAGAGATCCAGCAATTGATAGAGGAATTAGTCGATGTTTGGATGAGGCTGCCTCCCTCTGGGAACGAGTGTTAACAGCTGTGAAGGAAAAGTATCCCTTCAAAAATGGCTTGAAGATTGCGATGAAAAAATGGGATACAGTTGAAAAGGGTATCCAGCATTTGAGGGAAATAGACGTGGTGGAAATGTTGTATGACCCTAACTTTGTTCCTAATCACCCACGCCAAGACCGCGACCCTGAAAAAGTGAGGATGACGCCTGAGATATGGCAGAAACTTGTGACAACAGCACCAGACAAATATGGTGCTACACTAATGTCAGCATGTGACAGATACCAGGAACAACAGAGAACACCCTTAGTTTTCAAATTAATTCTTACGCTCCAAAACTATGAACAGTTGCTGTCCCCACTTCATGCTGCCGTTTATGCTATCTCACAGATGACGGAGCAAGTGTCTCAACTGATTAACCGTGACAAAACTGTAGCAGTATCAGAGACGCTGGATGAAGATCAGGATAATCAAATGAGTCTAGCGAAGGAGGTGAAGGAGATGATGAAATTTATGCGAGCCCACCTAACTAAAGACGATGGACCTTCCTTCTCATATGCACCATCAAAAATCTCAGCTGTTAGAGGCAAACGCTCTCCGGCTCAAGTAAGGGATAATACACCGCGAATTATCTTATGATATTACGTACGTGACCATGGAGAAGACATGAGGAAGTGGCACCGTGAACCTACTCCTGTACTACGAGCCTGGGTGAAAGAATTACAAGGCAGATCAACCACCAGTGCAGTTGCTTCAGTTACCACAGGTAATGAATAGAGGGGCCCTGCCCTCAGTCGGGGGGGAAAAGGGATAATAGAGTATATTGGACTGTGTGGATTCGATGGCCTGGCACATCAGAACCACTGAAATATAAGGCACTGGTGGACACTGGTGCACAGTGCACTCTGAAGCCCTTGAGTCACGAAGGGACAGAATCAATCCATATTTCTGGAGTGACCGGGGGCTCTCAAGAATTGACTGTGTTGGAGGCTGAGATAAGCCTCACTGGTAAGGACTGGCAAAAACATCCTATTGTGACGAGCCCAGGGGCTCCATGTATACTAGGTATTGATTATCTCAGAAGGGGGCATTTCAAGGATCCTAAGGGGTATCGATGGGCCTTTGGAATAGCTGCTGTGGACACAGACAACATTAAGCAGCTGTCTGTTTTGCCTGGCCTGTCAGAAGATCCATCTGTTTTGGGGCTGCTGCGAGTAAAAGAGCAACAGGTACCGATTGCTACAAAAACGGTGCACAGGCGTCAGTACCGCACCAACAGGGATTCCTTGCTCTCCATTCATAAGTAGATTCGTCAACTAGAGAGCCAGGGAGTGATCAGCAAAACTCACTCGCCTTTTAACAGCCCCATATGGCCAGTGCGTAAAGCCAGTGGAGAATGGAGGCTGACGGTGGACTACCGTGGCCTGAATGAAGTCACACCCTCATTGAGTGCTGCTGTGCCAGATATGTTAGAACTCCAATACGAACTCGAGTCAAAAGCAGCTAAGTGGTATGCCACCACTGACATTGCTAGTGCCTTTTTCTCCATTCCTTTGGCCAAAGAATCTAGACCACAGTTTGCTTTCAAATGGAGGGGCATTCAGTATACCTGGAACCGTTTGCCCCAGGGGTGGAAACACAGCCCGACCATTTGCCATGGGTTGATCCAAACTGTACTGGAACAGGGCAGTGCTCCTGAGCACCTGCAGTACATTGATGACATCATTGTGTGTGTGGGATACAGCAGAATTTTTCACGAAAGGAGAGCGAATGATCCAAATTCTTCTGAGTGCTGGTTTTGCTATTAAGCGAAGCAAAGTGAAAGGACCTGCCCAGGAAATCCAGTTCCTAGGTATAAAGTGGCAAGATGGCCGTCGTCACATCCCGACAGATGTGATCGACAAAACAACTGCTATGTCTCCACCCACCATCAAAAGAGAGACACAATCTTTTCTGGGTGCAGTGGGCTTTTGGAGAATGCATGTTCCAAACTACAGCCTCATTGTAAGCCCCCTTTATCATGTGACGCGAATGAGAAAGGAGTTTACATGGGGCCCTGAGCAGCAGCAGGCTTTTGAACAGATTAAACTGGAGATAGCCCGTGCCGTGGCCCTAGGGCCAGTACGGACGGGACAGGGTATAACAAACATCCTCTATACTGCTGCTGGAGAGAACGGTCCCACTTGGAGTTTGTGGCAAAGAGCCTCAGGAGAGACCTGAGGCCGACCCCTGGGATTCTGGAGTCGAGCCTACAGGGGGTCGGAAGAGGGCTACACTCCAACTGAGAAGGAGATCTTAGCTGCTTATGAGGGGGTTCGGGCTGCTTCTGCAGTGGTCGTTACTGATACACAGCTTCTTCTGGCACCTCGACTGCCAGTGCTGAACTGGATGTTTAAAGGAAAGGTTCCCTCCACCCATCATGCTACTGATGCTACTTGGAGCAAGTGGATTGCACTGATTACACAACAAGCACAGATGGGGAATCTCAGCCATCCAGGAATCCTAGAGGTCATCGTGGACTGGCCTGAATGTCAGTCTGGAGGCATCTCCTTTGTGGAGCTTTCCCCTCTTAACATAGTATCTTCTGGTATGTGTGAGCAATTTTCTTCCCTTCCTTTTTAGCTTCTCCTTATTGTACCGGTCTTTTTGTCATCGCACCTTTGTTGTGATGCCTTTCCCTTTGTATTGATCTGTCCAATTGCTACAGTGCTTTGTGGAGGTGCTCATGTGCCCAAGATTTGGGTTACTCAAGAACAAAATAATCATTGGGTAGATCAAGCTGCTGAAATTAAGATGGCTCAATTAGATTTGGATTGGCAACTCAAAGGTGAATTATTTCTTGCTCTGTGAGTCCTCAGGCTATCAAGGAAGAGATGCAACATATAAGTGGGCTAGAGACTGAGTGGTGGATTAACTGTGGATGGTATTGTGCAGATTATTCAAGATTGTGACACATGCACTACAATTAAACAAGCCAAAAGGAGGAAACCTCTTTGGGGGGAAGGGCGATGGCAAAAGTATAAATATGGAGAGGCGTAACAGGTTGAATACATCGCCTTGCCACGAATCCATGATGTTAAGTGTTATGTGCTTACCATGGTGGAGGCAACCACTGGGTGCCTTGAAACATACTCAGTACCCCATACTACTGCCCGAAACACCATATTGGGTCTTGAGAAACAAGTCCTGTGGCAACATGGCACCCCGGAAAGGATTGAGTCAGATAATGGGACTCATTTCAAAAATTCTCTTGTAAATACTTGGGCCAAAGATCGTGGCATTGAGTGGATTTATCATATCCTTTGTCATGCACCAGCCTCTGGTAAAATCAAACAATACAATGTGTTTTTAAAAACCGTGTTGAAAGCAATGTGTGGCAGAACATTTAAGCATTGGGAGAAGCATTTGGCAGAAGCCACCTGGTTGGTCAACACTAGAGGATCTATCAGTCGTGATGGTCCTACCCAGTCCAGCTCCCTACATACTGTAGAGGGAGATAAAGTCCCCGTTGTACATGTAAAGAGCATGTTAGGAGAAGCGGTTTGGGTCCTTCTGGCTTCTGGAAAGGGCAAACCTCTCTGTGGAACTTTTTTTACTCAGGGACCTGTGTCCACTTGGTGGGTGATGCAGAAGAATGGGGTTGTTCAATGTGTACCACAAGGAAATTTGATGTTGCGGGAGAGAAGTCAGCAATTCCATACATATATATGTGTATAGGTATGTGTGTGTGTAGTGCATGTTAATTATTGTTTGTTTGTATATATGTGTATATTAAGCATGATGTAGTGATGTAGAATAAGGGGTGGAATGTCATGGTTTTATGATTTTTTTTTATATCAGTATTCCATATCATAACATCATGTAAAGCTTTGGGAGTTAAAGAGTTAATGCCTCACTTCTGCCAGCTTTCCAAATATCTGGCTCTCAGAAGAAAAGAACTACATACCCCAGAGGACTTTGTGTTCAGAGGGGAAAATAAGACCCGCATGTCATGGGACTCTCATTCTCTTGCTGCCTGGCAGTGTGTGGGTGTGCTCCCCAGCCATTTCGCCTTCAATTCAGAGTAAGGCCTTAAGTTTTGGACACTTTCTCTCTCTCATTTTATTTGATTTATTAGCCTTAATTCCAATTTATTGTATTGTGTTATCTTGCGTTCTGATATCATATTTAGTAAATTAACTTTCTTCCTCAGATTGCTGCTGCTGTTCTGTTTTTAGGCCCGTCTCCCTACCCTTCCCCTTTTCCCCTTCTCCCCTTTTCTAGGCCGGTGGGCCTGTGGGCCTGCTGGTCCACTGTCACAGACATAGACAGAACTAGAGGTGACTCTTTGACAATTGCACAAGAAGCTGTGAGGTCAAATAACCAGGACAGCTGACCTAAACTGTCTAACGGGCTATTCCATAAGATAGGACATAATGCAAAGAACTATAAAATAAGTGGGAGTTGGGTGGAGGAGGCAGCTGCTGTTTGGGGACTGGCTGAGCATTTGTTGGCAAGTGATGAGCTATTTCATTATGCATCATTTGTTTTGTAGAGAAAGATATATATATATTCTTATCATTACTATTACTTCTCTCTTTCTTTTTGTTCTTACTGTATACTTTTTTCCTCAACTTGCTTACAAGTTCTACTTTTAGTTCCCAAATCTCTCTCGCATCCCACTTGTAGGTGGAGGGAGAGTGAGCAAAAAGTTGTGTGGTACTTAGCTGACTGCCGGGTTAAACCCCAATTGTCCTTTTTGTCCTGTCCAAACTGGTCTGGGGGCTGTCACCGGCAAGGCCAGAAAGTGAGAATATCGCACCCATTGGGGTTCTCGCTATAGAGCACGGGAGTCTGAAGGATGGCTGGCCTGCCTTAAGACACCACCACTGGAACTTGGCTACTATATCCATCTCTTGTTTCATTTAAATCGTGCTCAAGTCCCACATTTTCCTATTAATCCTATTTAATTACCATCACGTGTCCTGCCTTTTGATGTATATACACAGATTTCATTCCCTTAGTTTATGGGCCACCCTTCTAAATTGTTGGTGGAGTTCATTTAGTCCATGACTTTGGGCTTCATATAATCATTTGAGTTTTAAGAGACCTTTAAAAGTTGTCTAGTCCTATTCCCATGCAATGAACAGGGACATCCACAGCTAGATCATGTTGCTCAGAGCCTGGTCCAGCCTGACTTTCAATGTCTCCAAGGATGGGGCATCCACCACCTCTCTGGGCAACCTGTTGCAGCGTCTCACTACCCTTACTTTAAAAAAAAAAAACTTTTCCCTTATATCCAGTCTAAATCTTCCCTTTTTTAGTTTGAAACCATTTCCCCTTCTTTCCTGTAGCTGCCCTATAGATATTGAAAGGCTGCTATCTGCTCACCTCAGAGTCTTCTCTTCTCCAGACTGAACAGCCCCAGCTCTTTCAGCCTGTCCTCATGGGAGAGGTGTTCTATCCCTTAGATCATTTTTGTGGCCCTCCTCTGGATGCACTCCAGCAGGTTCATGTCTCTCCTGTAGAGGACTCCACAACTTGACACAGTACTCCAGGTGAGGCCTCACCAGTACAGAGTAGAGGGGCAGGATCATCTCCCTCAAACTTCTGACCACACTTACTTTGGTGCAGGCCAGGGTATGGTAGGCTTTCTGAGCTGCAAGGGCACATTGCTGTCTCATGTCCAGCTTTCCATCCACCATTGCACTCAGGTCCTTTTCAGCAGGGCTGTGCTCTATCCTTCTGTCCTCCAATTTGTACTGGTAATGGATGTTGCCTCAACACAGTTACAAGACCTTGTATTTGGATTTGCTGAACCTTATGAGGTTCTCCTGGGCCTGCTGCTCAAGCTTGTCTGGCAGTCTGTCCCTCAGGCACGTCATTTGCACCACATAGCTTGTCATCTGCAGACTTGCTGAGGGTGCACACAATCCCAGTGTTGATGTCACTGATGAAGAAATTAAAGAGCATCTGTCCCTATACTGACCCCTGAGGGACACCAGTCATCACCAATCTCCATCTGGATGTTGAGCCACTGATCACCACTCTCTTGATACAGTCTTGCAACCAGTTCCTTGTTTGCCAAACAGTCCACCTGTAAATCCATATATTTCTAAATTGGAGAGAAGGTTGTTGCGGGGGACCACGTCAAAGATCTTACTGAAGTATGGATAGATGACATCAGTGTCTCTTCCCTTATCCTCTGATGCAGTAACACCATAATAAAAATGCAAATAATTTGGTCAGGCAGGACTAGCTCTTGGTGAAGCCATGCTGGTTATCCCATAACACCTCCCTCTCTTCCATTTGCCTTAGCATAGCACTGCTCCATGATCTTCCATGGCACAGAGGTGAGGGTGACAGTTCACTAGTTCCCTGAATCGTCCTTCCTACCCTTCTTAAAAAATGATTGTAACATTGCCTTTTTTTCCAGTCAAAAGGGACTTCATCTGACCGCCATGTCTTTTCAAATATCATCAAGAGTGGCTTGGCCACTGTGTCAGCCAATTCCCTCAGGACTCTGGGATGCATCTCATCAGGACCCATAGACTTGTGGATTTTCAGGTTCCTCAGGTGGTCATGAATGTGATGTTTGCTTATAGCAGGAGGGACATTGCTCTCCCAGTCCCTGCCTTCTGAACTATTCACTTGAGGGCTGTGTGTAGAGCAGTCACTAGTGAAGACTGAGGCAAAAAGGTGTTGAGTACCTTATCATTCTCCTTGCCCATTTTTACTGGCCTGCCTGTATTACTCACTAAAGGGGGTACGCTGTCTTGTGCTTTCCTTTTCTGGTTGATGTTCATACATCATAACAGTTGTTAAAGACAGAAAAGATTATGCATGGTGTTAGATTGTTTCATGCTGAATCCAGTTCTGGTTCCATCAGAATTCATTCTTCCTTAATCCGAGTAATACCATGGACAGGGCATATAGCTACCATAATAGTGATGACATGCAGTATTATGTAGCAATTACCATCATACAATTCAAATAATCAGCTATTCTCACCCAATATCAATACCTCTTGAGGTATACACTGGACTTCCCAATCCTTCTGCATTACTTACCAAGTGCACTTGGGTCCTTGAGCAAAACAATCCCACAAATGTACTTGCCTTTGTCTGAGGCAGGAATAACCCAGAATGTCTTTCCCAGCATATTTTTTGTGTGCACTGCAGGTTCTTTAGCTCCTTCTACAGTACGTAAGAGTCTTGACTAGGCAGGGCCAGATCAATTGACAGACTTCTTAGCGTTGGTTAGCCAGGTGGCTTTTGCTAAATGTGTATCCCAGTGTTTTAATGCCCAGCACCCATTGCTCCCAGTGTAGTCTTTAACAGTCCATTGTATCATTCAGTTTTTCCAGAGGCTGGTGTATGATAGGGGATGAGATATATCCTCTCAATGCCATGCTCTTTGGCCCAATCTGTTTCACAGAATCACAGAATTGTAGGGGTTGGAAGGGACCTCCAGAGATCATCGAGTCCAACCCCCCTGCCAAAGCAGGTTCCCTACAGCAGGTCACACAGGTAGGCATCCAGGCAGGTCTTGAACATCTCCAGAGAAGGAGACTCCACCACCTCCCTGGGCAGCCTGTTCCAGTGCTCCGTCACCTCACTGTAAAGAAGTTCTTGTGCATGTTTGTGCGGAACTTCCTATGCTGCAGTTTCCAGCCGTTTCCCCTTGTCCTGTCTCCATTCACCACAGAAAAGAGTCCGTCCTCGCCATTCTGCCCCCCACACCTCAGATACTTATAGACCTGGATCAGGTCCCCTCTCAGTCTTCTTTTCTCAAGGCTGAACAGACTCAGTTCACTCAGCCTTTCTTCATAAGAGAGATGCTCCAGTCCCTTCACCATCCTTATGGCCCTCCGCTGGACTCTTTCCAAGAGATCCCTGTCTTTTTTGTACTGGGGAGCCCAGAACTGGATGCAGTACTCCAGATGAGTCCTTATCAGGGCAGAGTAGAGGGGGAGGATCACCTCCCTCGACCTGCTGGCCACGCTCTTTTTAATGCATCCCAGGATGCCATTGGCCCTCTTGGCCACAAGGGCACACTGCTGGCTCATGGCCAACCTGTCGTCCACCAGGACACCCAGGTCCCTCTCTGCAGAGCTCCTTTCCAGCAGGTCATCCCCCAACCTGTACCGGTGCATGCAATTATTCCTCCCCAGATGCAAGCCTCTACACTTGCTTTTGTTAAACCTCATCTGTTTTTTTTCTGCCCAGCTCTCCAACCTGTCCAGGTCTCGCTGAATGGCAGCACGGCCTTCAGGCATGTCAGCCAATCCTCCCAACTTCGTATCATCAGCAAACTTGCTGTGGGTGGCTACTATCCCCTCATCAAGGTCATTGATGAAGATGTTGAACAAGACCAGACCCAGCACCGACCCCTGAGGAACACCGCTGGTTACAGGCCTCCAACCAGACTCTGTACCGCCAACGACGACCCTCTGCGCTCTGCCAGTCAGCCAGTTGTCAACCCACCTCACTGTCCACTCATCTATCCCACACTTCCTCAGCTTTGTTATAAGGATGTCGTGGGGGACAGTATCAAATGCCTTGCTGAAATCAAGGTAGACTACATCTACCGCTCTCCCCCCATCCACCCAGCCAGAGACAACATCATAGAAGGCCACCAGGTTGGTCAAGCACGACCTCTCCCTGGTGAACCCATGCTGACTACTCCTGATAACCTCCTTCTCTTCCAGTCGTCTGGAGTTGATATTGTTTGACCCTTAGTTCCAGTTTAACTGAATTTAATCTCTGCATTCCTTTGTTTTAATAAGTCTTGCCTGAGTAACAGCTTTGGAGAACCTGGCATGTACAAGAATTTATGTATTCCTACTTGTTTTCCCAGCCTGTATTTAATTGATCCCAAAAGGTAAGCTTTTCCTTGTTGGCCAGTAGCTCCTACTACTGTTACAAAAATCATCTACGGGTAGTAAGAGGCACCCGTATCAGAAAATAAACATCTTTATCCTGCTCCCCTGACATGTTTATGAGGTAATTTCAGAAATGAGACCCATTATCTGACTCAATTTTTTTAGGGGTTCCATATCACCATAAGACTTGCTTTTCAATGCCCAGGAAAGTGTTTTGGGTGGTTGCATGTAGCATGGGATATGTTTCCAGCCATCTAGAGCTTTTTTCCACCAATGTAAGAACATGGTATTTACCATGGTGTGTTTATGGGAATGTGATATAATCAACTTGCCAGACCCCCCCATATTAATATTTAAACCATTGTCCTCCATACCAGAGAGGCTTTATCCACTTGGTTGCTTGACTGTAGTGCATTTTACATTTAAGGATAACCTTTGCAATATTGTCCATGGTAATGTCCACCCCTCAAACCCAATCCTATCTATGTACTGCATCTCTTTCTTGATGGCCTAAGGTATCACGGGCCCATCCTTATGTTGCCAGTTCATATCTACTTAAGAAACTTCAGTCCTAGCAGCCTGATCCACCTGCTGGTTGCTTTGATGTTCTTCGATGGAACATCTCTTGGGTATGAGGACATCTACACAATGTACACCAGGTTCTTGAATTGGCAGCAATATCTTTCCACAGTGCAACCCATTAAATTATGAAGAATTCACCCTTATCCTGCAAGTCCAACTCTACCTGATGACTTCAATCCTAGCAGCCTGATCCAACTTCTGGTTGCTTTGATGTTCTTTGGTGGCAAGATGATTAGAGGGCTGGAGCACCTTCCCTACGAAGACAGGCTGAGGGAGCTGGGCTTGTTCAGCCTGGAGAAAAGAAGGCTGTGGGGTGACCTCATTGCAGCCTTCCAGTACCAAAAGGGAGCCTATAAACAGGAGGGGAATCAACTCTTTGAAAGGGTAGATAACAGCAGGACAGGGGAAATGGTTTTAAGTTGAAGGAGGGAAGATTTAGGTTGGATGTCAGGGGGAAGTTCTTTACTATGAGAGTGGTAAGGTGCTGGAATAGGCTGCCCAGAGAGGTTGTGGATGCCCTGTCCCTGGAGGTGTTCAAGGCCAAGTTGGATGGGGTCCTGGGCAGCCTGGTCTAGTATTAAATGTGGAGGCTGGTGGCCCTGCCTGTGGCAGGGGGGTTGAAGCTTGATGATCCTTGAGGTTCCTTCCAACTCAGGCCATTCTATGATATGATTCTATGACTCTTGGGTATGTGGATGTACTTTTATAACCATGTTTTCTACCTGGGCGGCAATATCTTTCCACAGTGCAGCAGCCCAGATGGATTTGCCTCTGTGCTACCATTTGCTCTGCTCCCATTGCTGTAACCACCTCCATAGCTAGCATCCAGGATTCAATGCAGAGATAGAGCACTGGCCACTTCTCTCATTCAGCAATATTGTCTCGCTCCAATTTATAGGAGGGAGATAAGGTTCTTTTAATATCTGTATACTCAGTGTGAGATTAAGAAACAACAGTTCAAATGTTAGTCCAACCAGTTTATTATCCTAATCAGGGAGACGGGGAAGGGAAGGAGGGCGATAAAAGAGAAGAAAGAAGCAAGAATCGCGTAAAGCGGGGATAGTCACCACCAGGATGCAGCAATGGTCCCAATGCACGATGTTTTGAAGGTCCGAGGCAAAAGCAGCGGTGGGGTGGGGGGGAGCAGCAGCGTGGCCGGTCTTGGGCAGCAAGCAGGTAGCATGAAGAAGTCACAGAGCCAATCCGGGAGGAAGCAGCAGGACTCAGGTAGCAGGCCCAGGAGAGTCTGTCAGCACGCAGGAATTCCGTAGTGAGGAATCTGATGGCAGACACCTTTGTTCTTCTTCAGCATCGTGGTAGAGCGCAGAGCAAGTCCAGGAG
This sequence comes from Centrocercus urophasianus, assembly GCF_019232065.1. NCBI lineage: Eukaryota > Metazoa > Chordata > Aves > Galliformes > Phasianidae > Centrocercus > Centrocercus urophasianus. Next base: position 27,936 of record NW_024884177.1, read on the forward strand.
GGAGAGAGGCAGGTCGTGAGGCTTCTCGTGGCAGAAACCTCTTCTTCATAAGGAATCTGTTGCCAGAAAACCTAAACCTCATGGTTTTCGATTCCTCTTTTATCCTACTTTTTCTCCTGCCTACGTGACATCCCTGGGCGCTTGAGCAAGAGTCATGTGAGTACCCCCTGAGATGGTCATCTTCCTTGAGATAAGCCCACACAAAAGACCACTTCGCGGCCATTAAGCTTCAGCTTATCTCTCTCACGTTGCCCATGGCCTTGTCCATCTGTGTCCCTCAGACAAAGGATTTCACAACTCTTGCCCAGGACTTGACCATCACAGTTCTCCAGACAAAGGATTTCTCAACCCTTGCCCAAGACTTGCTTGGACTTGTTCACCTATGTCCCCAGAAAGCTTTGAGACAATGATGTAAAAGAATAATCTCTTACAAATATCTAAACCCAGCTGGATGGCCTTTGCTTCTGCAAATAGGCTCAATTCACCTTCTCCTTCAGCAATTTCTGCAACTTCTCTTGTAGGTCTCCATACAGCAGCCTTCCATCTCCGATGCTTTCCCACAATATGACAAGACCCATCAGTAAACAAGGCATATTGCCTCTTACTCTGGTACTTTATTATTCAGTGGGGCCTCTTCAGCATGCATCACCTTCTCTGGCAATATTCCAAAATTGTTGCCTTTGGGCCAGTACATGATCACTTGCAAGATTCCTTGGGGACTGGGGTTTCCTACTTGAGCATGTTGTATGACCAGTGTGATCCACTTACTCCACGTAGCATCAGATGCATGATGTGTAGAGGGGACCCTCTCTTTGAACGTCCAGCTCAACACAGGCAGTTGGGGTTCCAAAAGGAGTTGTGCTTCTGTATCAACCATTTTTCAAGCAGCTCAACTCCCATTATATGCTGCCAATATCTCTTTTTCAGCCAGAGTGTAGTGGGCATCAGATCACCTGTATCCTTGAATCCAAAACTCTAGGGATTGAACTCAAGTCTCCCCTGAGGCTTTCTGCCAGAGGCTCCAAGTGGGACCGTTTTCCCCAGCTGCAATGTAGAGCATGTTTTTTACATCTTGCCCTGTCCAGACTGGCCCAAGGGCTACTGCATGAAATATCTTCTGTTTAATTTGTTCAAAGGCTTGTTGTTGCTGAGGGCCCCATGTGAAATAGTTCTTCTTCTGGGTCATTTGATAGAGTGGGTTTACAATCAGACTATAATTTGGAATACACATTCACCAGAAACACACAACACCTAGGAAAGATTGTGTTTCCTCTTTGTTAGGTGGTAGAGACATAGTAGTTATTTTGTTGATCACATCCATGGGGATCTGATGACATCTATCCTACCATTTTATTCCTAAGAATTGAATCTCTTGCACAGGAATCCATGTGAAATCATTCTTCTTCTTGGTCACAGAATCGCAAGGTTTGGAAAGAACCTCAAGAGATCCTCAAGTCCAACCACCCTGCTAAAGTAGGTTACCTACAACAGATCACACAGATGTCCAGACAGGTCTGGAATATCTCCATAAAAGGAGACTCCACAACTTCTCTGGGCAACCTGTTCCAGTGCTCCATCACCCTCACCATAAATAAGTTCTTCTGCATGTTAGTGCAGAACTTCCTATGTACAAGTTTTAGGTAATTGTTTCTTATCCTATCACTACACACAACTGAGAAGAGCCTGGCCTCATCCATTTGCCTTCCACCTCCCTTTAGATCTTTATAAACATTTATCAGATCCTACCTCAGTTTTCTCTTCCCCAGGCTGAACAGACTTAGGTTTCTCAGCTTTTCTCATAAGGGAGATGCTCCGGGCCCTTTATCATCTTTGTGGCCCACTGCTGGACTCCTTCCAGGATATCCCTGTCTTTTTTGAACTGGGGTGTCCAGAACTGGACACAGTAGTCTAAATGTGGCCTCACCAGGGCAGAGTAAAGGGGGAGGATCACCCCCCTCGACCTGCTGGCCATGCTCTTTTTAATGCACCCCAGGATACCATTGGCCTTCTGGGCCACAAGAGCACACTGCTGGCTCATGGCCAACCTGTTGTCCACCAGGACCCCCAGGTCCTTCTCCACAGAGCTCCTTTCCAGCAGGTCATCTCCTAACCTGTACTGATGCATGTGGTTATTCCTCCTCAGGTGCAAGACTCTACACTTTCCACATTTCCTTCACACCTAACAGAGGATGAGGACTTGTGCCCCTTTTCCAATTGTTATGTCAATGACCCTCTCCCTAAGCGAGGGATTCCAGCTGCTTGACTTCCTTCTTTTCTAATTCCTGGCTAGTGGCCCTGTTATCCCAGCATCAGAGCAGCCAGATAACAGTATGATCACCTGGATGATGGATAAAGTATTTTTTGCAAATCTAGCAACTCAGACACGGATAGGGATTGGATGGTTACTATCTAATTTATGACTTCTGTCTGCTTTCTGCTTTTGTTAAACCTCATCTGGTTTCTTACTGCCCAACTCTCCAGTCTGTTCAGGTCTTGTTGAACGGTAGCACAGCCTTCTGGTGTATCAGCCGAGAGTGTACTTCATCCCTTCATCCAGTTAACTGATGAAGATGTTGAACAAGACCAGATCCAGCACCTACACCTGGGAAACACGGCTCATTACATGCCTCCAACCAGACTCTGCATCACTGATGACAACCCTCTGAGCTCTGCCATTCATCCAGTTCTCAGTCCATCTCACCGTCCACTCATCTACCCCACACTTTCTAAGTTTCATAACAAGAACATTGTGGGAGATGGTGTCAAATGCCTTGCTGAAGTCAGGTTGCACAACATCCACTGCTCTCTCCACATCTACCTGAAAGGTGAGATGGGCCCCATATGTGAAAGTAAAAAGTCAAGAAGGCTTCACAGTGACCGAGAATAAGGGGGGGTGAAGGGGAATAGTTAGAGATAGTTTATAGAAGCAAGAATGTAGAGCTTGTTAGAAAATAAGGGATGGCAGACACTGTGTCTGGGATAGTGAGGGGGATGAAGGCCATAAAGATAAGGGTTTGAGAACAGCCCGAGGACATTTGGCAGGGAGGTGATTAGATGTCCACAGGGCAAGAAGAAACTGGGTTGGGGGGGACGCCCCCCCGAAAGGCCAGGAGTTTACAACAAGAAAGGTCAGAAGCCTTCACGAGGAAAACAACAAATCTTCATCCCACGACCCACTACGCACACGCAAGTGGGGAGGGTCTGCATGCTAACGAACTCTTGGGGGTGTAATGAATATTCATCCGAATTCCGGGAAAACTATTGATTATGTATTAGCTTGGCCTATATCTGTAGCACGATTTTTCTAGACGGTGTGCAAGTTAGGTGGATCTATCCCCCTTGCACCTGGTGTCCGCGCAGCACTGAATAAACCGTACCTGCTTTGTAATCTTACTTGGGTTACAGAGTTTGATTCCGCACGTCATACCCAGCCAGTGATGCCACTGGCTACCAGATTGGTCCATCTTGATTTCCCCTTGGTGAATCCATATTGACTAATCCTGACAACCTTCTCTTCCAATTGTTTGGAGTGGGTATCCAGAGTAAGTTGTTTCATCACCTTCCCGGAGACAGAGGTGAGGCTGCCTGGCCTGTAGTTTCCCGGGTCCTGCATCTTTCCCTTTTTGAAGACTGGTTGATAGTGGTTTGGCAGTCATTTCTGCCAGCTCCCTCAGGACCTGTGGGTGCATCCTGTAAGGGCCCATGGATTTGTGTGCACTGATTTTGGCTAGATGCTCTCTGAGTTTTAGGTTGGATATCAGGAAAATCTTGACAGAAAGGGTGGTTAAGCACTGGAATAGGCTCCCCAGGGAGGTTGTTGAGTCACCATCCCTGAATGTGTTCAAAAACCACTTGGATGTGGTGCTCAGGGACATGATTTAGTGGAGGGTTGTTAGAGTTAGGATAATATGGTTAGGTTGCGGTTGGACTTGATGATCTTTAAGGTCTTTTCCAACCTGAGCAATTCTATGATTCTATGATCAGATCCTCCTTGATCAATAGGAAGTCATATGTTCCCCAGACTCTCTCTTACCTCCAGGGTCAGGGACTCCTGAGAGCTAGTCTTAGCGTTAAAGAGTGAAGCAAAGAAGGCATTCAGAATCTCCACCTTCTCAGCGCTCCCTGTTACCAGGGAACCCACCTCATTTAGTAGGGAACCCACATTTTCCCCAGTCTTCCTTTTACTATTGACATACATAAAAATCCTTTTTTGTTATCCTTTACCTCATTTGCAAGCTTTAATTTCAAGAGGGCCTTAGCCTTTCTTGTTGCATCCCTACAGACCCTGACAACGTTCCTATATTCTTCCCAGGTGGATAGGCCCTTTTTCCACATTTCATGGACCTTCTACTTTCCTTTTAGTTTATCCATGAGTTCCTTGCTCATCTATGCAAGCCTTCTGCCACCTTTCCTCAGTTTCTTTCTCTTAGGGATGAACAGACCTTGAGCTCAGAGGAAGTGATGCACTTTAAGGAAACAGAGGGTGCAGGTATCTCTAGATGGATGCAAGATTTCAGCTGGGCTATTGGCAACATTATTTTTCTGAGGAGTCCTCACAAGATCCTATGGGACAATTGAGAGGTTTTTCCCCACAGTTTCCTAAAATGACAGTGTTTCCTGGCCCTTCTCTGTCACAAGGAACTCCACCTCCTTCCCCCATTGAATTTAAAGCTCTGGTAATCAATCCAGCCAGCTTGCTCCTCAGAACACTTTTGCCCCATCTGCTCAGTCACTTGAGAGGGTTTACAATCAGACTTTAATCCAGAATATGCATTCTCCAGAAACACTCAACATCTAAGAAAGCTTGTGTTTTCTCTTTGTTAGTTGGTGGAGACATAGCAGTTATTTTATTGATCATATCCATAAGGATCTTACGACATCCATTTTGCCATTTTATTCCTAAGAACTGGATCTCCTGTGCAGATACCTTGACCTTACTTAGTTTTATGGCAAAACCGACTTTCAGAAGGATCTGGATTTTTTTCTTCCCTTACTCAAAAATTTGCCTCACACAATGATGTCATCAATGTATTTGCCCATGACAAATGGTAGGGCTGTGTTTCCAACCATGGGGCAGACAATTCCAGGTGGATTAGATGTCAGTCCAAGTGAAATTGTGGCATACCACTGGGCTGCCTTTGACTTCAGGTCGTATTCAAATTTTAGCATTGCCAAGGATGCACAGAGCCTCTGGGCCAGTTACAATGGATTACTTTTGCCACTCATTCCCAGTTAGGCTCACTTTGGTCTCCAATACAGTTAGCTTTTGGGATCCTCTCATCACTCCAGAAATATAGATGGGTTCTGTCCCTTTATAACTTGATGGCATTAGGATACACTGTGCACTAGTGTCCACTGATGTTGACCTGATGTGCCATGTTATTGAATCCACACAGTCCAATATAACTGATTGTCTCTTCACCTGGATGGAGGCAGGTCCTTTCTAGTCCTGGTTACCATATTCATTACTCACTTCTCATGAATGCCAACCAAAATATTTGTTATTAAACTCAGAAATAAGATCAAAATATCTATTCAGTTTAGAGAGCTGCACACTGGAAACTGGAGTGGTCATTTTCTTGGAAGAACCCTTTTTTGTGAGGGTTCATATCATGTATTCATTCCTCTAGGGTTGAGGTGGGTTTTCCATTCCATTTCCTCATATCCTCCCTGTGGTCATGCAGGTAAAACCACAGGGTGTCATGTGTTATATACCCACCATGTCTTCTCTCTTTAACAGAAGAACACTTACTTCTAGTAGCTGAGATGCTGGTCCATACTAGTGAGGAGTAAGGCCTATTGTCTTTGGACAATAGGCTGGAACTCACAGGACATTTTCTCCTGAGTTGAAATTGAGGCCTGTAGGGAGGAAGAGAGACTTCCTTTGTATTGTTGGTGTTGGTCATCCAATTCATTCACTGTTTGTTCTTCTCCATCTTTCCAAGTCATTACTCCCAAAAAGTTGGCATGCAGTGATGGTGTACTCTGTACGAACTTCCACTACATGGATTGTGTGCACTTGATGATATATGAATTTGGGGAAAATTTATCATTGTTCAGGTCAACATTATATACCACCTCCATCACAGCTAATTTCCTCATATACTGGATCCACTTGTCCTGCTGACCTAATATCTTCCTTGTTGGGATACCTTTCTTTCATGGGTAACAGGAGTCACATCCAGGTGGAGAGAGATTTTCCATTTTTTTTGCAATTGCTTTGTCAGTGTCCTGTTCCCTAGGGAAGATCCTAGTTGTCTGGCTTCCATGACCACTAAATCCAGTCTATAGGTGCCATTATTGCAGCATCAGAACAGCCAGGTGACAATGTGCTCATCTGGACAGTGGCTGAAATCTTTCTGCACATTTCATACCTCACCTAGGGATAGACATTGGATGGTTAATTTAAAATGTATAATCTCTGCCTCTTCCTCCCGTTCTCATGATGGCCCTGCTATGAAGTAGCCTTCCTCATCCTCTTCTTCATTCCTTACTAAATGAGTGGACATTCATGTCCATTGTTTCTGCTTGTGGACAGAAGCAATGGATACTGGCATGGGTTGGTTCTCTGGTTCAGCCAGAAGGCCTGTTGCAGGGTTTGAGTCAGATCCAGAGGCATTTTCTTGCTTTCAAGGGTGCTGAATAAACTTGAATAGTGTTTGATAGGGGCAGGCTAGATTCCAGCACAGTGCAACAAGCTGTAACTCTGGCATCACCAGGATCAGACCATACCTTTTCAAAACATTCTGCACTTGTTCAGGGGTGAGTTCCAAACCCATCAGAGGTGACAATTGTGATAAATACCTGCCAATATCTTCCCACATACCTTGCCACCCACAACTATCCTGTCTCAGGGTATATCTCTAGGTGGCATTTTTGAATAGTTTCTTAAACATAAATAAAACTGGAAACACATGCAGAAGGCATAGCAGTAGGATCATGCTAGTTTGAACATCCCAGGTATATTCAAAATGTTCAAAAACTATTTTTAATTGCCTGGAGTAAAGACTGTACTTGTTAAGAGCTTCTACCGTAAGGTTTATGAAGTGTGAGAATGATGTTACTGAGCACAAATACCAAATTAAATTTGTGGTTGGTATAACATGAGCGCATGCTATATATAAACTGGCAAAACCATAAATAAGCTTAGGCAAACCTCCAGAGATGATAAACAACCCAGAAGGAGTTAAGAAAAACAACTCTGAGAGCAAATAAACCACATTGTGAACAAAAAGGTCAGCATTGTGACCAGTGGCTATTAAGTTACTATATCACTTCTAACAATTTTGTTTTAACATGCTCTGGTCAGACTTGTCACTGTCTCAGTCTTTTGAGCCCCACATCGGACAGCACAACGATTGTTGTGGTTTAACCTGGCAGGCAGCTAAGTACTACATAGTTTTTTGCTCACTCCCACCCTCCCAGTGGGATAGAGAATCAGAAAAAAAGAAAAAAAAAAAAAGGAAAACTGCGATTAAAACTATTTGCTAAGATAGAAAAGGAAGAGAATAATTATAATAATAATATATATACATACTTACAAAACAAGCACACAAGCACACAATGCAATTGCTCACTAACCATTGACCCATGCCTAGCCAGTCCTCGAGCAGCAGCTGACCCTCAGCCACCTCCTGTCAGTTTTATAGTTTTTCTCATGATGTCATATGGCATGGAATATCCCTTTGGCCACTTTAGGTCAGCTGTCCTGGTTCTCTGACCTCTCAGCTTCTTGTGCAATCCCAGCTCATTCACTGGCAGGACAATACAAAAAGCTTAAAAGTTGCAGTGTCCTTGGCAATAATTAAAAAGTCAGTGTGTCATCAACATTGTTTTTCTCCTAAAGCCAAAACATAGCATCATGCCATACACTGTGAAGAAAATTAACTCTGTCCCAGCTGAATCCAGGACAGCTTCACATTCATCACTATCCATTGACACTGACAGAACACTCAAAAGAACAGCCCTATTGAAGCTTACCTATAACCATGGGAACACCTTCCAAAAGGGTCAATGATTAACTAGCATTTTAGTTAAGAAGAGTTCTGAAAATTAATACACACAGCTCATTTTATCACTTCTTCAGTTTCCCTATTCCATCCAGTTAGCTCCTCCCTCCCCCGTGAACTTTCTGAACCTGGTTTAGAATCTCCCCTACGGTCTTCAAGCGTCATTAGACTTGTTCCTCTTTTTCCTTTAAGTGAGGAATATGTAAGTCATCATAACTAAATCAATGACAATGTATGCATTACTAATTCATGATTGGTTGTAACAACTCAGAGTAGCATTGGCATACATTTTTATATATTCATTCATATTCTACTCATTTACTATAAATATGTCAACAGCACTACTTACTATTACTTGTTCATTTCAAAAATGTAAGCATTGAATACCAAATATAAAGAACTATAGTAGTCTCTCATTCTCAGAGAAGTCAGTGAGCAGCACACAGTATGTCATCTTGGTTTGCTACAAAATAAAACCTTAACCGAACAATTCTAAAACAATTAGACTAGGCTAAATTAACATAAAACTCAGTTGAGTGCTTAAATGTCTCAAAATCATGTGACTTCAGATCACAGCTTAACATGCCCCATAAAAGCCTTTATGCTAACAAATATACAACCTATTTAGCTATTTGAATAAGTGTATATCATCAGAACAATAAAGACAAATCTAGCCACCCTCAAGTACAAAAAACAACCCACCTCTGATAGTCTTCCCATCATACACTCCTTTCTCTGAGCGGTTGAAAAAGAACAAGAGAAATTAAGTTTTAACCAAGTCTACCTGTCTCTAAACAAATACATGTTTATCTTTGCCTTGTAAGGAGATCGAAAAGAATGAATAGTGAAGAGTTGGTGCAAGGAATTAATTTTACATCAGGTGTTATGTCTGGGAAGCAGTTAATACTAATTCCTATATGTTAATCATAGAAGATATTCCTGCCAGACAAATTGTTTTGGATTGATGCATGTTGTCTACCACCACTATAGGAATTCATACTTAAAATATAACTAGTAGCATCTTAATGCTTCATCTTTCCCCAGCTTATTTTTTAGAGTTTTCCCACTAGACATGCAGCATTTAGCTGTTAGACATGAAGTTCAAAAATGTCCAAGCTATTGCCTCGATCTTCTATTTACTCATCAATGTTTAGCTGCTACTATTTCAAAACGTAGTAGCGAAAATATGTGCCATGAATGTCTAAGATGAGCAAGCATCCTTCACATTCAAATAACAGCCTTATATAAGAAGTGCTTCAGTTTGTTCTTCATAAAAAAAAAAAAGTGAAAAATCCTTTTCAAAAAATAAAGCTGTAATGAATCCTAGAGTACGTGCTCAACTTCCAGCTTGCAATCTTGTCTCTGAACTGTAGAGTAAATTACATAATTGTATTCACAGGATAATTTCTCTCAGAGTAACATTCAGAAGGATATTTAGAACTCCATCAATGGTGCATTCTTTCCTACCACCCTCCCAAAAGAATTAAAGTCTGACTCTACACACATACACTAGCTGAATACTACTCCACATAGTTTTCATAGTTTACAAGAGCAAAGTGACCAGAACAATTCAGATAAGAGATTTGTAAAATTGTAATTTCAGTTATTGAGAACTATACTTAAGTAAAAATATTAGCAACTTACTTGTGGGAAGTTCTTTTCTTCATCATGCTGGCAGAGACTCTTGCATGACCTACAATATAAAAGATGGAATAACTGAAAAACAAAATCTGTTTATGTACAATGCCAAAAAGGTATCTTAGAGAAAAATTCTTCTTTTGAAGTCAAAATGTAAAAAATTTAAACATTTCATGTTGAAATTGATCAATGAACTCCTAGAATGGAAGAACACTGAGGGGATAGCTTCGTGAGTACATAGTCCTTGCCTAAGTGAAGTAAGGAGTGACTGACCACAATTGCTATAAAAAGTAGAGCTTAACACAAAAGGGATGGGTCTTTGTTCTAGATAAATGGCTACAATAGTTGAGGGAATCAATTGGCCATGTAACTTTCCCCAGGTTAATTAAGATAAATAAATATAGGCAAATGCATGTCTTCCTGAGTTAGCCAAACCAGAATGTTTGTGTTTATTTGTGGCTCAGCCAAACCAAGTATAAAAACTCAGTATAAAGCAAACAGCATAAAAACTGTATGCTGAACAGAAAGAACTTTGAAGACACTAACAGACTTCAGTCAGTTTAAACCCATGTATTCCCTCCTAGCAATTGGAGACAGTGCCATGATAGAGACCAACAATGAGAATCACATTTGTATTATGACTGCAACTGCTATATTTAGCAAAGCATAATTTGTACTTGTACTGTTATTGAAGTAAATTGCTGTTTCATTCTGCTAAATTAAAGTCCTTTGTGTGTTAGGGGCCTGTAAGAAGCTGGAACAATTTTTTGGCTCAAAGCTTGTTCAGCAGCACCCATCTGAGACTTAACCTGCTCAACAAGCTTTTGGGGTTAATGGTTACCATGAGCATGGTGCTAAGAGAAACATACGGGGCTGGGTGACCAGGAGAAACCTTTTCGGCTGCTGCTTCTTTTTGGGCACTTAAGCTGATTTATGGGCATTGTCTCGGAGGAGAGGATTACCATGCAGTTAGTGCGCGTACCTAGCAGCCCACCATATGACAATTGCATGATCAACTGCTGATTTCCCAATGGGAAAGGCATGTACTATGGACATGCTGTTGCAACTACTGTTGCCCCTGACTAACAAAACAGAAGTACCCCTGGCAACTATCATTGCCCCTGACAGAAGTGCCCCTGACAATGAGCTGCTGCCTCTGGTGACCAAAAGGACAGTATTGAGAAGATAAAAACTTGAAGAGTTCTGAAGAAGAACAGGTACTCCCTCCGCCGAACTGCAGCTGTGCAAAACGTCGCTGGCTGACTTGCTGCCTCCCTATGGACCAACAAGATGTCGCTGGATCCCTGGTGGTGACTATCCCTGCTTTGTAAACCATTCGCTGGGATTTTTCTCTTTACTTTTGCTAACTTCCCCATCTTCCCCACATTCCTTAGTAGCTTAGAATTTGTAATAAATAATTGGACAGCATTTGGCTTCTTTTGTTGCCTTAATCTTCCTCTGGATATATATATATGTCAAGCCATCTTCTCCAATAATTGGATTGAGAGAGGACCTAAAGGCCTCTGTATGAAGAACGATCCTGGGATGCAACAAAGTATTCTGACAGTTTTAAGGGAAATTGTTTTGCAGAGAGAGCTGACCTTGGTAGTTTACCTTGTTTTGCAATAACTTGTTTTGCAAGCAGGTGTTCCACTTGGGCTCTGTATCATGCATTGGCCACGGGTACAGTGTGCAAGTGGAAAAAACCCTATAGACTCTGGGGTGAATAAAAGCAGGAGAGAGGCTGTGGTGGGGGAGAGAGGAAAAGTGCACTTTGAAGCAGGGGACACCCTGCTGGCACTACCCATCAAATCCACTGCTGGCATGTTCCTTTTTCCTCTCCTTCTCAGCACTTTGTCCATCTCTCAGGAGTCAGTAAGTAATAGCGTGCTTGCTTAGGGAGCTTCTGCTTGACGCTTACTGGGATAATCTAAAATGGATACCTGTGTGTATGAGTGTGTGTATGTTGAATAAAACTCATGCTGGTCCTGTGCTGGTCTGAGCGCGCAGTTTGCTTGTCTCTGCTCCTGAGACATTCTGTATCTTGGATCCAAACATACCCTGAAACACTGTGTAATGTCAAATAATTTCAAAAAAGTAAACTTTGAGTTCTGATTTTGTTGGGATATAATTAATTTTCTTCCTAGTAGTTAGTGTACTGTTGTATTTTGGATTTGTATGAAAATAGTGCTGATAACACAGCAGTGTTTTAGCTGATGCTAAGCAGCACTTACACTGAATTAAGGGCTTTTCCATTTCTCACACTTCCAATCCAGCTGGGGAAGCAGGGGGAAAGTGAGCAAGCTACTGTGTGGTATTTAGCTGCCTAGTGGGATTGAACAATAACATCTGGCCTTAAACGATAATCCTTTACGTATGGAACATCTAAAAGAACCTGGTCAGGGAGTGTTGGACATGTATACATGTTTAACTTCAGTGTCTATCAATAAAATAAAAAAGCACCTCACGTATCTTTAGAAACATGTTCACAGTCTCATCTATGAATGCTATGGAAAAATACAATTGAGTTTCACAACAGATTCAAAGAAACAAATTCTTTAACATTAGGCACATATTCCAAGCATAGCTTTGGCATATGTATTTTGAAAATTAACTTTCATAACAGTAGTAATGTCACAAGAGTCAATCACTGAAATGGCCATTAACCTTAAAGTTTTTAATTAATATTTTAATCTTTGGATTTTCAGATGGAGAAATAAAGAGGACATATATCAAGTGACAGAAAATTACAGAATTAAAATAAGACTACACTTTATGTTTCTAACACTCAAACTTGTACTGAATACATGGAAAGATAAAATTCCAGCTGCCATTAAAAATGGAGATTCAAATTTTCAAAAATTAGGCTTGTCTGAGACGGATGAGGAATTTGTTGACTCAAACAGCTAGAGAGTTGCCTGTTTGATGGAGTTCCAAAGATTCACCTTTCTTGCAACTTACTGAGTGGGATGGGACAAGTCCCTTTATGCTAATAGCCACAGTAAAGATTCAATTTGTAATTTTAGACTATTAAAAGACCAAGTAAATAGAACTTTCCTTTGCACATTTATAAGAAGTAATAGCTAGAAATTTTAAAAGATGATGTTACAAAAAGTGTGACTAAAAACCCAAAAGACTTTAGGAGTGGACTGCAACCACTAATTGTCATCAAATCATTAGCCAACTCATAGGTAAATGAGGGAAAAAAAAATTAAAAGTATATGTACATATCTTTAAAAAAATTTTTTTTTGAAAAGTAAAGGAAGGGCATCATCAAAATGTGAACACACAGGTTTCATGTTTTCTATTTGAGGTTTATGAGACAAAGTACGTGTCATGGTTTTATGATTTTTGGTTATCAGTATTCCACATCATAACATCATGCAGTGCACTTGGAGTTAAAGTGTTAATGCTCAAGTTTCAGGCACCTGTCTGGAAGAGAAGAAGAACTACATACCCCAAGGGGCTCTGTGGTCAGAGAGGAGATATAACCCCTGGAAAGGACACCTGATGGGCTCTTCTTTGTCAGGTTCTCCTCCCTGCTGCTCAACCGGACCATGCATCTCACATCAGCTTTACGGTGAGGCCTATCCACCTTTCGGACACTCTCTCTTTATATTTCATTTAATAGCTTCAATTCTAGTTATTTTGTATTATAGTGTGTTATCTTGCATTCCGATACCATATTTACTAAATTAGTTTGTTCCTCCTCAGATCGTTGCCACTGTTTTAAATTATTTTGGGGTCCCCTGTTTCCCTTTTCCAGAGGCGCGGATTCTGCGAAATCCCTCCACCACCCTAGTCACGGAACTGGGCCGAACCAGCCTGTAAACCGTTGACAGTATGATTTAACTAAATCAGTTCAGGTAGTTAAAACACTGTATAAAAAGCCGTCCATATATATTCAGCAGTGATTCAACACAAAACTGATTTTTGTCCTCTGCTAAGAGATTCTGAATCTTATACAGTGAAAAGCATTTAACCTTCCAAAATAAGAAAAGGAATTCTACAATTACACAAAAGGAAGATCTTTTACAGAAGCTGCAAAAACCATAAAGGAGAAGCTATGTCCACTACTAGGAATTAGTGTTTTCCCTATTCAGTAACTACTCACCTTGCATACCTCTTATTTACGATAGGACTCAAGCCATAGACTTTTCTCTCAAATTCACTTACGCCCCAAATTTCTTGTCTATCCATACACAACCTCCATGCATGAAGTTGCCATGGTTTTCTGATTTTTAGTTTTCGGTATTCCACATCATAACATCATGTAGTGCACTGGGAGTTCAAGTGTTAATGCTCCAATTGTGGGTACCTATCCCTGTACGTTGCAGAAGTCATAGGATCTGGACCTTCCGGGTGAGGCAGTCTTTTACTGCCTTGCAGTGGGTGTTGGAGGGTGCTTTCCTAGCTGTTCCAAGCTTTTCAGGTTTCGCTCGGTCTTGGGAACTCTCTCTCCTATTTTATTTGGTCTCAATTTCAATTAGATTGTACTATATTGTGTTATCTTGCATTCTGATGTCATAGTTAGTAAAATATGTTTTCCTTCATAGATTGTTGCCGCTCGTTATTTTTTTCCTTCCTTGAGCCCAGCTCCCATCTCCCTATCCCTTTTCCCTTTCCTTCCCATTTTGTGGGGCCGAGGGGGGGGGGGGGACTCAGGGGCCTACTGCCCCCTGTCACGGGCATAGATTGATCTAGTTAACTCCATGACAGTTTTTGGTGGAGGATGTGGTCATTAGCTGCTTTTTAGCTTTTAGAACGAATATCTCTCTGCTATCGGAGAGCTTTGTTAGGGAGCTTTATCAGTAGTTCAGGTTTCTGTGCTGAAAACCTTAACCTTGAAAGTCCAGGCGTACTGCCAGTATTCTGGGATATTTGTAAACTTTGAGCACTGCTTAGTCCGGGCAGTGCTTTTTTGTTTTTTTTTTCTCCTCTCGTCAGCCTTCATTCATTAACCCACTTTTAGCAGCTACCAGCGATGAACCCACACTTTATTGTGGGGGTGCTGTCTAAGGAATTAAAAGCCATCATGTTCCTCGTGACATATTGGCCAATTATCAATGTCATGATTTCGTGTTGTGGAATTGTGTTCATATATAAACAAATAAGGGCACTGATGGAGATACCTGCATAGTACTTATATGCAATGTGGTATGATTTGAATTTTGATACATCCCAAATGGAATAGCTAATTTTACAAACAACACTATATTCAGACCGGTTTCCAGGCTTTCTTCTCAGTTTGTCACACATTTTTCGAATGCTGAATTAATGCTCATTTTAGTGGGCATGCCCCTGTGCATGTTGTTAATCTCCCTGAATGTATTCCTATCCATTTGTGTTATGTGGAAGGAGCCTCCTCCAAAACCAGAGAATGCTGACTGGCAGGGAATATGGAGAGGTTTAGGAAGAATCTTAGAAGCATGGGGACGCGCAATGTCATGGGATTTCACTCTTGAACACCTGTTGGATCCCAAGAAACTAAGCCAGTATTTGAGTCAGGGATGGTGCGGCTTACATAGATCTAAGGAGAGCAAATAATTCAAATTCTTCTGCAAGCTGGTTTTGCTATTAAGTGAAGCAAACTGCAAGGATCTACCTGCCCAGGAGATTCAGTTCCTAGGTATAAAGTGGCAAGATGGGCATCATCACTTTCCAGCAGATGTGATTGACAAAATCACTGCTATGTCTCCACCCACTAGGAAGAGAGAAACAGTCTTTTCTGGGCGTAGTGGGCTTTTGGAAAATGCACATTCAAAACTACAGCCTCATTGTAAGCCCCTTTTATCAAGTGATGTGGAAGAAGTATAATTTTACGTGGGGCCCTAAGCAGCAGCAAGCAAGTAAAACAGGAGATAGCCCGAGCCGTGGCCCTAGGGCCAGTACACACAGGACAGGATGTAAAGAACATCCTTTACGCTGCTGCTGGGGAGAAAGGTGCCACTTGGAGTTTGTGGCAAAGAGCCTCAGGAAGGGCCCGAGGCCAACCCCTGCATTTTAATTATTGTTTGTTTGTATATATATGTATATATTAAGCACGATGTAGTGATGTAGAATAAGGGGTGGAATGTCATGGTTTTATAATTTTGTTATCAATATTCCACATCATAACATCATGCAAAGCATGGGTAATTAAAGAGTTAATACTCCAATTATGTGGACTGACACCTTTCCAGAGACCTGGTTCTCAGAAGAGAACAACAACTACATATCCCACGGACTTCACGTTCAGAGAAGAAGACAAGCCACAGGAGAAAGACATGGGATCTCTCTGGTTCTCTCTTACTCACTGCCTGGCAGTGTGTGGGTGTGCTCCCCAGCCGTGTGCCTTCAGATCAAAGTAGGCTTTTCGGTTTCGGAAATTCTCTCTCCCTTATTTTATTTAATTTATTAGCCTCAATTTCTATTATATTGTATTACATTTTGTTATCTTGCATTCCGATATCATATTTAGTAAAATTACGTTTTCCTCCTTAGATCGTTGCCGCTGTTCTGTTTTGAGCCCAGCTCCCATCTCCCTACCCTTTCCCTTTTCCCTTCCCATTTTGGGACCAGGGGGCCTACGGGCCTGCTGCCCCCTGTCACGGGCACAGATTCATCTAGATAACCCTGTGACAGTGTAGTGGGCTTTAGGAAAATGCGTGTTCTAAACGATAGCTTCACTATAAGCCCTGTTTATCAGGTGACACGGAAGAAGTATAACTTTGTGTGGGGTCTTAAGCAGCAGCAGGCTTTCAAGGAAATCAAAGAGGAGATAGTCTGTGTATGGAAACTGCTGAGTCACGGCCTGAACCTCTGACTGATCACCTGAGGCAAGCAATGAGTCAGCCAGAGGAGCACAGGTGAAGGCAATTCACCTGTGCTGCCAGAAGGGGTGGAGCCTGGCTCTACCTCTCCTAGACCTATTTAAGAGCTGCCTACCAGTAGGGAAGGGTTTCTTCTGGGGATTGCCTCTGCTGGTGTTTTGTGAGTGAGCCCAGGGTAAGGGTAAACCTTCTGTTTTTCTTTTTTTGCTTTCATAGTTTGCTTTGACGGACTCTCTTGTTTATTTCATAATTATAACATATTAATATTCACTGATTATACACTTAGCAAGCCAGGCAGGCCAAGTATACTAAAGCTTACAGCATGTCTTTTCTTTGGGATTTCTATAAATGGGTCAAGGGGGAGAACAATACTCCTCTAGAGAAAATGATTCCAGGGTAGATCCCAGGATTTGTGGGATCTCCCTATTAAAAGCTAGTGGTTATCATTGAAAAATGGGGTCCCTTATGTGTTATGGGAAATATGTCCCCATATTGCATGGTGGATTACTTAAAGGGTCTTAGCAAGGATGTGGTGATCACTAAAGAAAGATAACTGGCTGCCTCTGCTGTGGCATGGCCACTATTAAGTGTCTTAAATCATGCAGAAATAAGAAACAACACTTTAGAGAATGAAAACCAACTTTTGAAAGACCGTACTGGAAAAACTAGAGCACGAACTTGGCGTGTTAACAGGGAAGAAGCCAATTCTACATCTTCCCATAGGCCAGATTTGTAACATTTCAATAAACAATGACCCAACTCCTGAATCAACAGACTTGGTTGATCAGGGAAATAAAAAATGCAAATTAGATCTTCAGTATTTGATTCTGACCAATCCACTAGAAGTCCATCCTGTCATAACTCAGAAAGCAAAAAGTGCAGGACAGACTGGCAGGGGTGCTGCCTCATCTAGTGGCCCCCTGCTTGGACTCATTTACATGTAACAGCCCAGCCATACACAGCAACGGAATTGATGGATTTAGTACAGCAATTTCAGCAGAAGCCTAGAGAAGGTGTGCCGGCTTGGTTATTAAGACTGTGGGATTCTGGGGCAGAAAGTGTTTTGGTGAATGGCCCAGAAATAGCTAAGTTGGCCACCATGACTGTCCATCCTGCTCTCAGGCAGAGGTTATATGTGGGTAATCAATACCTTGATGAAAACCATTCTATAACAGAAAGGTTAATGGTGGCCTGCTGTATGGTATGGCTAAATAAACTGGGTATACCTCTACGTAGAGGGATGTGGTCCTCGATGGAGGATCTCCAGAATTATATCCGTGAACTGGGTGTAATAGAGGCTATCTATGAAGACACATTTAATGGCCCTGATATGGTCCTGATATATTTCAGCAGGGGTGAGAGACTTGATTACACAGCAAGCTCCCTCCCATCTCTACGGCACCCTAGTCTCTGTATCAAATCCCCTGGTGGCCTCAGAAGCTGTATTCCAGCAGGCTTCCCAGTTAGTGGCTGAACTGGGAGAAACAGAACGCCTGCGGACTAGGTGCAACATTTGGATGTTGGAAGAAGCAGAGGTCCTGCCGGTAAGTAAAACCAAAATGCTGGCTACTCAAGCTCCTTAATGGGGACCAAAAAGGGTCTCCCGAAAACAAATGCTTAATGATTTAATTTGGGCTGGGGTCCAATTTTTTAAGTTTGACCGCCAGCCCAACCATGTCCTTCTCCAGCTCTGGAGACAACTAAAGGACAATCAAAAATTCCAGAACTGCCCTAAGAAATCAAGGGTAAGGGTTACAGAGAGTACCAACAATGACATAGAACCTAGAAGATTTCATTGTTCCAAATAGGGGGGAAAAAAAAAAAGCCGCCTCAGGTGCCACAGGCCACAGTGCCTGAGCCACCAGGAGCGAAAGAATTGGCCCTAGCACAATTCATGGCATGACAAGGGATGTTAGTCCCCCTAGGGCCTCCAGATGGGATGGGAGGCCCTAGGTAGAATTAACGATTTATTGGTCCCGAAAAAATATTCAGAGAGTGATGGCGTTAGTGGACACCGGAACAGAAACATCAATTATCTATAGAGATCGAACAAAATTAGATGGGGACAGAGTGATGATTGGTGGTTTTGGGGGACAGAGTATTCCTGTCACCCAAACATGGTTAAAACTGGGGGTTGGGCGTCTCCCACCCCAGGAGTACAAGGTGTCTATTGCCCCAGTCCAAGAATATATCCTGGGCATAGATATTCTGTGGGGTCTCGCTCTCCAGACGACCGTGGGAGAGTTCAGACTTGGACAGAGATGTACCAGTATCCAGGTGGTGCAGGCAATATTAAGAGGCCATGTGAAACATGAGCCTGTTTGCCTGCCAAAACTGCGTGGGATTACTTATGCCAGACAGTATAGACTCCTGGGTGGGCAAGATGAAATATCAAGAATGGTGCAGGAATTAGAAGAAGTGGGCATTACAAGACCTGCACACAACCCGTATAACTCCCCCATATGGCCAGTGCAGAAGTCGGATGGCACATGGAGAATGACAGTGGATTACAGAGAACTAAATAAGGTCATGCTGCTTATTCATGTGGCTGTACCCACTATTGCCTCCCTAATGGACACATTGAGTAGGGAGATAAAAGCCTATCTGTCATGGTTGTATGTTTTTTTTTGTTTTGTTTTTGTTTTTTGTTTTTGGGTTTCAGTATTCCACATCAAAACATCATGTAGTGTACGGGGCATTAAAGTGTCACTGCCCCAATTCCAAGTACCTATCCCTGTATGTTACAGAAGTCAAGGGATCTGGCCCTTCCAGGTGGGGGGGGGGCGCTCTCTTGCTGCCTGGCAGTGGGTGCTGGAGGGTGCTTTCCTAGCCATTCCAAGCTTTTCAGGTTTGACTCTGTCCTGGTAACTCTCTCTCTCTCATCTTGTCTGATTTATTAATCTCAATTTCAATTAAATTGTATATATTGTGTTATCTTGTATTCCGATATTATAGTAAAATAAGTTTTCCTCCATAGATTGTTGCCGCTGCTCTTTTCCTCCCTTCCTTCCTTCCCATTTTTTGTGGGACTGGGGTGGGAGGGGGAGGGCAGAGGCCTGCCGCCCCTGTCACGGACATAGATTGATCTAGTCAACTCCGTGACAGATTTTGCTGGGTAAAGGGGGGGGCGCTCTCTGTTATTTGTTGTATCTGTCGCACGCTGACATTAGTGTAGAGGCATATTTGTGCAGCGCTGTTGTCACGATTTTCTGCCATATCTCAGGCGTTGTCCTCGCTCTTTCAGGGTCGCGGTTTTGGTGAGGGTGGTTAGGAGCAAAGTCAGGGTCATACAACATTTCCACCATGCCTATTTCCCTCAAATACTGGATACCCTTTTCAACTGCATCCCATTTTTTCATCGCACTCTTCAAGCTGTCTTTGAAGGGATACTTTTCCTTCACGGCTGTTAACACTCGTTCCCAGAGGGAGGCAGCCTCATCCGAACATCGACTAATTCCTCTATCAATAGCTGGATCTCTGGCAATGGCACCTAGTTGGCGAGTTTCATTACCATCCAGAGACAAGCTATGGGCCCCACTGTCCCAACAGCGAACCAACCAGGAAACAAGAGTTTCATTTGGGTGCTGTGTAAACTCTTTTCTTGAACCTTGGATTTCAGTCATCTTTAGAGGCCGGCGAGTAGTAATAGAGATTTCCTCTTCATCACTCTCTTCTGCACGTCTCTTAGTTTTCCCTTTTGCCTTTTGCGAGGGTGGTGGTTCTGTGGAGGGCCCCTCCCCTGGATCTTCCTCCACCTCCTCCTCCTCCTCTTCTCTTTTTTGTTCAAGGCGCGAGGACACTCGTTTCCATTTCTTGCCCTCCACAGGTGCAACTGGTATTGTTACTGGTGTCTCCTGTGATAGATTAGATTTGACTTGGAGATTTTCCCCTTTGGCTTGAACCTCAGCTCGGAAACTCTCTCTCTCCAGAATGGTATTATATAGGGCACGGTAAGCACAAGCCAAACCCCAAATAAGTTGTACCTCCTTAGATTTATCTAAGCCGCATTGTCCCTGACTCAAATACTGGCTTAGTTTCTCAGGATCCCACAGGTGTTCAAGAGTGAAATCCCATGACACTGCAGGTCCCCATGCTTCTAAGACCTTTCCTAAACCTCTCCATATTCCCTGCCAGTCATCATTCTCTAGTTTTGGAGGAGACTCCTTATTACGAATGCGTTGGAGTAGATTCAGGAAGTTTAACGACATGCGCGCCAACTTGAGTATTGATGACACACTCACCAACATGAGTATAAATTCAAGATTCGCAAAACGTTTGATAAATCGGGAAGAAAACCCGGAGACTGGTCTGAACATTGTGTTGTTTGTAAAATTAGCTATCCCATTAGGGATGTAGTTGTTTGTGAAATTAGCCATTCCTTCTGGGATGTAGATGTCAAAGTTCAAGTCATACCACATTGTATATAGGTAAAATATAGGTGTCTCCATCAGTGCCATTAGGTAGTTATATATGAATGCAATTCCACAACACACAAGTGTGAGATGGATTATTGGCCAGTAGGTTGTGAGTAACACCATTGCTTTAAATCCTTTACCCAGCACCCCCAGGATAATGAGTGGGTTCATCACTGGTCCTTGCTAAAAGGGGGTTAATGAATTGAAGCTAACAAGAAGAGGAAAAAAAAAAAAAGAGAAAATGGCGCTACTCAGACTAAGTAGTGCTCAAAGTTTACAAATATCCCAGAACACTGGCAGTACACCTAATCTTTCAAGGTCAGGTTTTCCAGCACAGAAACCTGAACTTCTGATAATGCTCCGTAACGAAGCTCTCTAAGAGCAGAGTGAAAAAGAGATTAGTTCTAAAAGCTAAAAAGCAGTCGTCCCATGTTGGGTGCCAAAAGTCTGTCATGGAGTTGTTTAGATCAATCTATGTCCGTGACAGAGGTGACAGGCCTCTGCCCTCCCACCCCAGTCCCACAGAAAATGGGATGGAAGGAAGGGAGGAAAAGAGCGGCGGCAACAATCTATGGAGGAAAACTTATTTTACTTTAATATTGGAATACTAGATAACACAGTAGATACAATTTAATTGAAGTTGAGATTAATAAATCAGACAAGAAGTGTGAGAGAGAGTTCCCAGGACAGAGTCAAACTTGAAAAGCTTGGAATGGCTAGGAAAGCACCCTCCAGCACCCACTGCAAGGCAGCAAGAGAGCGCCCCCCCCACCCGGAAGGGCCAGATCCCATGGCTTCTGTAATGTACAGGGATAGGTACTTGGAATTGGGGCATGAACTCTTTAATGCCTTGTGCATTACATGATGTTTTGATGTGGAATACTGAAACCAAAAAACAAAAACATAGAACCATGACCCTATCATTGTGTCCTAGATCTAGCAAATGCGTTCTTCAGTATCCCAATTGCTGAGGAATCACAAGATGAGTTTGTGTTTTCATGGGGAGGCAGGCAGTGGACCTTTCAGGTCCTGCCACAGGGGTACGTGCATTCACCAATGTATTGTCACAATCTAGTGGCGTGTGACCTGGCTGATTGGACAAAACCTGATGATGTTAACCTATATCATTATATTGATGATCTCCTGTTGACAACCGACTCACTGGAGGCATTAGGTCCGGCAGCAAATTCATTAACCACCTATTTACAGCAGAGGGGATGGGCTATAAATCCCCAGAAGGTGCAAGGTCCAGGCCTGTCCATAGAATTTCTGGGGGTGGTTTCGTCAGGAAAGACCAAAGTGCTACCCAGTGTTGTCAGTGATAAGGTTGAGGTGTTCCCAGTCCCTACAACATCAAAGCAGCTGCAAGAGTTTCTGGGTATGTTGGGTTATTGGCGTTCCTTTATACCTCACCTAGTGCAGCTGCTAAGGCCACTGTACAGACTCACAAAAAAGGGGCAGCTATGGGACTGGGGGAAAACTGAACAGGATGCTTTCCAACAAGCAAAGCTTGCAGTTAAACAAGCCCAGGCATTGGGTATATTTGATCCTACCCTCCCAGCTGAGTTGGATGTTGATGTTACTTGGGATGGCTTTGGTTGTGGCCTGTGGCAATATCAGAGTTCTGTTTGGCCCCCCATTGGTTTCTGGTCTCAGGTTTGGCACGGAGCAGAAGAAGGATGCAGTATGATTGAAAAACAGTTATTGGCTTCCTACACTAGATTACAGGCAGTAGAGCCATCTGGTTACATCAGAAGCTATAGTGTGCTGGAGAAAAGACAATATGGGCAGCTGGTAAAGCATGGGGAATGCCCATACAATTATCTTATATTGTCCTGGCATGCCAGGATTGCGACACTTGCTCCAGGAGGAGACCGAGATCACTGCCGGAAACAACAGCCCATCTTGCTAGGGGACACAATCCTCTCCAGCGATCCAGCGATGGCAGGTTGATTACATCGGGCCCCTTCATCGCTCCGAGGTGGCAAGATACGCCCTGACGTGCATCGGCACTGCAAGTGAGCTACTGCAGGCCTATCCAGTACCAAGAGCAAACCAGGCATATACCATCAAGGCACTCACTAAACTGATGTCTGCCTACGGGACACCTGAAGTCATTGAGAGCGACCAAGGGACTCATTTTACTGGTGCAATGATACAGCGCTGGGCAGAAGTAAATAGCATCGAATGGTGATTCCACCTGCCATATAATCCAACGGGGGCAGGCCTCATTGAACGTTATAATGGTATTCTTAAGGCTGCCCTGAAGACAGACTCCCAGTCCCTGCAGGGGTGGATGAAAAGACTGCAGGACCTGAATGAAAGACCTCGAGACGGCATACCCAGTGCCCTGAGAATGTTGCAGACGACATGGGCCACCCCGCTTAGGATCCAAATTACAGGCACTGATCATCAGGTAAGACCCCAGATTGGTAATGAAAATGATCTTCTGCTCCCTGCCCCTGAGAATTTAGATCCGGGTACCCATAAAATAAAATGGCCCTGGAAGGTGCAGCTAGGACCCAAGTGGTGTGGCCTACTTGCACCTTGGGGGAGATTGTTGGAGGTGGGAGGCTCAGTAGTCCCTCCAGTGATAGGTACATGGCCTACTGATATTGTGGTCAACACTCCCATCTTCATCGCTAAAGGGACCCCCATCATGTCCCTGTGGCAGATCAGGACACCTCCTTTGGTGCCTGATATCGTTATGCAGCCGCAGACGTCCGGCCAGAAGGTGTGGTACAGGCAGCCAGGACGTGCCCCAGTACAGGCGGAAGTGTTGACCCAGGATAGAAATATGGCTTATGTATCTTGCCCTGGAGAGCAGACCTTCCCCTCCTGGTACCTCTGAAACATCTGTATTACTCCCCGTGAGTCTGTGAGCCTTCAGGACCACCGGAAGGAACAAGATGCCATCAAGTGTTCCAGTGTTGCTGTCAGATCACGTACAACACCTGGTGATGGTCTGCATGGGACTGATGGAACATGGAACGGACCTGCAACTCAAGACCTCATGCCTCCAGTCACATCATCGAGCACTGGCCCATAGAAGAATATGGACATCCACTGATCATCACTCGTCTTGAATTGTACCAACACACGTCGTGATGAAAATTGTATAAGCGTCGCGATATACCGGATCTCTGTATTAGGGAAAGCTTACCCTTTAGTTAACCTGATCATTGGTTCACACCGTGAAGGGGTGGAGTGTATGGGAACTGCTGAGTCAAGGCCTGAACCTCTGATTGATCACCTGAGGTGAGCCACGAGTCAGCCAGAGGAGCACAGGTGAAGGCAATTCACCTGTGCTGCCAGAAGGGGGCGAGCCTGGCTCTACCTCTCCTAGACCTATTTAAGAGCTGGCTCCCAGTGGGGAAGGATCTTTTCTGGAGATTGCCTCTGCTGGTGTTTTGTGAGTGAGCCCAGGATAAGGGTAAGCCTTCTATTTTTTTTTTTATTTTTTATTTATTTTTTTTTGTTAACATAGTCTGCTTTGTCAAACTCTTCTGTTTATTTCATAATTATAACATCTTAATATTCATTGATTATACAGCCTGAGCTGTGGTCCTGGGACCAGTACAGACAGGTCAGGATGTGAAGAACGTCCTCTATACTGCTGTTGGAGAGAAAGGTCCCACTTGAATTTTGTGGCAAAGAGCATCAGGAGGGACCTGAGGCCGACCACTAGGATTTTGGAGTGAAGCGTACAGGGGGTCTGAAGAGATAGCATACTACGTAAATTACTCCAGTACCATATTTAGTAAATCAGTTTGTTTCTCTTCAGATTGTTGCCACTGTTTTTAATTATTTGGGATCCCATTTCCCCTTTCAAAAGGTGCGGATTCGCAAATCCCTCCACCCCACTAGTCACAGAACTGGGCTGAACCAGCCCGTAAATCGTTGACAATTTAACATCTTCTATTTTTATTCTTACAGACTAAGGCCAAAATTGAAATTACCCAATGAGTCTATGTGCCTGAATCCGTCTTTATTCAAGTGAATTACCTCATCAATATAGTTTTTCTGCTGCAGATATAAAAGCACAATAACACTATAGATTACCTGTAGGGTCTAAGTTGAGTAGCATCCAGATAAATTTTGAAATTACATCTGAACTTGAAGGGAGAGGGGAGTGTTTCAGATGTTGTAGTATTGTGGGTTTTTTCCCCCTCTCTGGAAAGCATTTTCTTTCCTCCTAACAAGGTATAGTCAAGCAATAATTCTTGCAAGTAAGGATTTTGAAATCAACACAAGTCTAGTGATAAAGCATTAGAAACAAAGTGTTGGCACAGTTCAAGTATGTGAGATTTAAAATTCTTTTTATTTTTTTCCCTGCCTCGCATACTAGGTAGGGTATGTTTGGATAAGCAAATAGCGAGAGGCTCAACTGTCAAGATTAGGGAAATGGATTAGATAGACATGATAAACAAGAGTGTCATGGTTCTATGGTGGTTTTTTTTTTTTTTTTTATTTTTTTATTTTGGGTTTCAGTATTCCTCATCAAAACATCATGTAGTGTACTGGGCATTAAAGTGTTAATGCCTCAGTTCCAGGTACCTATCCCTGTACATTACAGAAGTCACAGGATCTGGCAATTCCGGGTGGGGGGGGCGCTCTCTTGCTGCCTTGCAGTGGGTGCTGGAGGGTGCTTTCCTAGCTGTTCCAAGCTTTTCAGGTTTCAGTCGGTCCCGGGAACTCTCTCTCTCTCATCTTGTCTGATTTATTAATCTCAATTTCAATTAAATTGTATTATATTTTGTTATCTTGTATTTTG
>NW_024884178.1:0-31453 GCF_019232065.1 Centrocercus urophasianus
TGGGGTTGTTTTTTCCGCCCTTGTTTGTGAAATTTTCAAACCAAACCAAACCCTGCGAGGGCTGCTCCGCCGCTACCCGACGGCGCTCGAAGCACCGAGGGGTCTTGGGGACAATACAGCCCCGGGGGCAGCGCCGCTCCCCGCCCGGTCTGGGTGCTCTCGGTTCTGTGTCCGCCCGCAGAGCCCCGCACACCCCGGGCAGCAGCGGGCTCGGTGACTTCACGTACTCGGAGTCGCTGAAGGGAGCCGTAGCGGCAAACCGTCAGGCTGAGGAGGGGCGGTACGGAGCTTTCTGGCTTAGGGGTGAGAGGGGAAAAAAAAAAAAAAATCTTTGAGCGATTTGTTCGGTGAGACACCGTGAGGCGGTGGGAGATGGGGCCGGGCAGCGAGCGGAGAGACCCCGCGGTCGCGGTGAGTTGGGGCGTCCCAGGCGGGCACTGCCCGGAGCTGCGGGACACGGGGGCAGGTTTGTAGACGAGGGGCGGTTCGCAGGGTTTGTCCTCGGGCTGCAGCCGGGCCCTTCCTCCTCCCGTAGATGAGGATGGATGCTTCGAGGCGAGGAAAAGCCGAGCACCTGTCCGCAGCTGTGTCCCGAGCTGCTGCTTTTCCCCTCTCCTCCGGAAAGATTTTGTGCCTTTCCACTTTCGAGTCCCGCTCGTGGCACTGAGTTAAGGGCTCTTTTGCGGGCGAAGCTGTGGCTTTGGGGGCCGGGGTTGCAGCAGCGCTCGCGATCTCCGTGCAGCTTCCCGCTGCCTTCCCGGGAGCGGTTCTTTGTGAAGCAGATCCTGATCTCGCGCTCACAGTCGTAGCGATTAACGTGCGGGGAGCCCTGAAATACGGCTATTTAATGTGGGACGGCAGCGGCCATCCCGCTCCGTGAGGCTGCGCTGCCCGAGGATGTCCCTGGCATACAGGGCCCGAGGGGGCCGGCGGCTCGGAGGGTCTTTTCTCGGCTGTAGGAAAACGGGTGAGAAGCCCGGGGGGGGAAGGGCGGAGGCAGCTTCCCAGAGCCTCCCGTGTGCCGGGTCAGCGGGGCACCGCCCGGCGGCCTTTCAGACCTCGTTGCCTCCCTTTCATTTCTCTGCAAGCTAATCGAGATAGCTTAGGGAAATGCTAAAACAACGAAATGAACGGGATCTCCCCCTAAACCATGCCCGACGGCAGTAGGCCCACCCGCTTTCAAGGGCAGCTCCTTCGGGACGGGAGAAATCCGGGTGCACGGGACTACGGGCGGTACACACAGCGCTGCACGGCGGAGCTCTCAGGGCGGTGAGAAAGGCGCTGCCCAGCCGGAGAGCCCGCAGAGGAGCGGTCCCGGCCCGCAGCGCATCCTGTCGGGGCGGCCCCGGGGACGCAGGCAGGAGAGCGGCCGGCGAACGGCTGCTGCTGGAGCACTGAAGGGCTTCCCGCAGCCCACGGTCACACGGCCGATCCCGATCGATGTGGGCCCGGCTGCAGAGGGTGGAAGTGATTAATTGAACGATAAGCCGGAGCTATCATTTGGAATGTCATTAATGCGTCGGGGAGACATTCATTGGAGACAGACAGCGTTATCTCCGCTTTATCTTTAACAATGCATCACTTTTAATACTGCAGTTTAGAAACAAATGGGGGCTTTAGCCTTAGCCCTTCTCCGCGTGTTTATATTTTTGGAAGAATCACAACTAGTGGGAGTCCCGGGCTCGGTCCCCTGATAAATGAACATTAGCACTTTTTAGAACTACTGTATCAACAAAAAGAGCTGCAGGGCCGCAATAATTGGTGAAAAAGCAAACACTGAGCAAAGAGAGGCCAGGTCTGCTCTGTGTCCGGCTGATTGATGAATAACTCACTGACACGCTGCAACTCACGGACTTTCCGGGTCGGGGCTCGGCACCCCGCCTCCTTCTCCTGTTCGCTCCGGGCTCCGAGCACCAATGCAGGCGGTTCAGCCCGACGTGCCGCGGCTCAATGCCCGCACAGCCCCGATCCGACCCCAGTGCCCACGAACCCCTTTCAGATTGGGGCTGACTTCCACACCGTTCCATCGCTTCTCTCCAGGACTGCTAAATGAAATTCGTTTAACGTATATGTTTAGAGAGCTGAGAACAAACAAGCGAACAAACAAACCAAAAAAAGCCTCAAGACGCTCCGCAGAGCACCTCCTCCCCCCGAGCTTTCGACACCTCGGACTGTTTAGAGAGAGAGAAAAGGGGCCTTTTGGAAAAGTTTTCCTCTAACTGCCAGCCGGGTAAGGTGTCCAGGGCCCCCTCCCGCCCTAATTCCCGGCTATCTCCCGAGGACTCTGTTTATACCTCGCCGGTAAACGCTGGGTTTTAAAACCTTGTCACTAATTGAGTGCTAACACTTCAGGTGCTATAGATTTGTTAAGAGCCAGTAGTCCAGAAATAGCCTATTAGGGTTTCCTTGATCGAGCTGGTGCCAATCTCCCCGTTCCCATAGCGGGACCTCGGCATTCCCGCAGCTCTCCGGAGCTCTGCTTTCACCCCTCCGCGTTCCTGCGGAGGAAAACGCCTTTGGAGCTGTCCAGGCGCTTCTCCCTGCCGCAGCCACAATCCCTGCCTTCCCTTGCTGTGGTTCTTTTGGGCCTTTCTTGCTGGAACCGAGCGGGTTCCCAGAGCCCATTTCCTGCGGGGAGAGCATCTTCCAACCCCCAGCGCCTCACCTCGGGGATTGCGCCGGAAAAAGAGATTTCTGCCCCTCCGAGCAGAGCAGTGCCCGGCCGGGAAGCACCCGCTTTGGTCTTCTCTGTTATTTCGGGGCGATTTCTGCCAAACCCAGTATAAAACCTCTGCGTGATGTTTCGGTCTTAAAGCCCAGTTTGCTTTTTAGGGAGAAGTGCCTAGGAAACGGCTGATAGCTGCTATCCCATCTCGGTCGGTGTCTCGGGACGGTGACCGGGGCACGGTGACTCGGGCAGCACTTGTGGGCTTTCCCTGCTGCCCTCGTTGGGCTCCGTGCCTGGAATCCGGCAATTAGGTTGGCTGCTGCTCCGCGCCGCTGGAGGTGGGCTTCCTCCCCCTCGGCTGCGAGCTACTCAGAAAAACGAAATGTTTGAATTTCACCTTCCCTGTAGCTTTGCTGACTGTGCTGGGCTCCCTGATGGGAGAGGAATTCGGGACTTTGCTCCCGTCTCAGAGCCCGAGGTCTGCCGCAGCGATCGCTCTTCGGTGCCGCCTCCGGTACGCACCGTTTACACGAGCTCGAGTTAAACCTTTCTAATGGTGTGAGTTAAAAACCAAAAGCGCTCGTTCGTTAAGTTTCCAAGGGGAACACGACGCGGTACAATTCTTTTAGGGACAGAAAAACTAAATGAGGGGAGTTTCACGTTTAGTAAACACAACAATGGCTCGACATGGGAATCCCGTAGCCACGGTGCAGCAGCGGTGTCAGTAGATGGACAAAATCGTTCTTAAAAGGATTTTTTTTTTCTTTTTTTCTTTTTTTTTTTTTTTTTTTTTCTTTCCGGACACAGCGAGCTGTGGGTTGGTTCGAAGGACAAAGCTGTAACGGCGGCGGCTGCCCGGGCAGAGCCCCGACCGCCGGTACCCGGGTAGGAGCCGCCGCGGGAATTTCAAGGCATTCGCAGCTTCCTCCTGCCAGCGCAAATCCGGTCCATTACGCGATGTCACGCCGTGGATCTGCCTCGAGCAACGGGACCCCCCTCCCATCCCTTCTCTGGTCGGGACTGCCCTTGGCCCTGCAGGCGGGATGTGCGGTTCGGGGTTGGGGGCACTTGAAAGTGAGATGGTATCGGGACATTATTTGTCCTAAAATGCATTCCCACCTCCCTCCCGCTGTCCCAAATCCCCGGGGCTCCCAGCAGCCCGCACCCCCGGGAGAGCCCCTTCCAGCGCCGAGCCGGGGAGGGGGGAGGATGAAACCGGTCGAGTTACAGAGCCCTGACCCCTACCTCCGCTCCAGCGTCTCCCGACGATGTCACCTCGGCTCCTGCCGAGGCCCGGCTCGTGACCCACAGCCGGAGAGGCATGAAATCGGCTGCCGAGAGTGCAGGGACGGGCGGTCGGGGGCTCTGCTCTCCCTGCGCTTCCCCCCTCACCGCACCGCAGCGGGGCAGCCCGGGGGAGGCACGGGAGGGCCGGGGCAACCGCTGTCCGGCGAAATCCCCCACCCGCCCTCGAGGCTCACGGGTAGCTCATAATCAATTTAAAAACAATAACGAAAACGAATGGAAACCCCGCTAACTTGCTGTCGTCTGACCCGCTTTCACTTTTTGCTGTCCGTCCATCTCGCGTTCTTATTGCTGTTTTCATTTCGGTTTGCGTTTCTCCCTTTTTCCACTGTTGAATTGGAGAAAGAACGGAGGCTGCGGGCAAACGCGCTCTGCCGGAGGGCCGCACCTGCTGAGCGCAGCCCCGTGGGGAGCCCCGGCCGCGGCTGCGGCTCCGGACTCGGGGACTCCACAGCGGAGCGTCCCGGCTCTGCCAGTACCACCCCCCCCCCCCCCCCCCCCATCCCTCCCGGGCTCTGCGGCTGCTGCTCTGTGTCCTCCGGAGGGGGGAGAACGGCTCAGAAGTGGCTGGAGAAAAAACTGCCATACGGGAGAGGGAAAGTGAGAAATAAACACACGGAGAAGAGTTTCTACCCGCCCGATGAGAGTGCAGTTCACCGTAAATACGGTATATTCACGTGAGAGAAAGAAACGAAAATGTTGTGCAAATTCTTTAGACTTTTAGTTTCTTTCCCCTGGGTAACGTTACCGCGTTTGTCGTATCTCGAAAAGTTTATTTTTAAATTTCAAATGAAAGCCGCATCCTCAAAAGTAGACCCGCAGTTTTGATGCAGTCCCCGCGTTCCTTACCGGCCCGTTTTGGTGCCCCGCTGAGCTCAGCCCTTCCCTGCAGGGACACCGCGACAGAAGGGTGGAGAGGAGCTCGGGGAGGGGGGGGAAGAGGGTGATGCTTCAGCCCGGACACCTCGCGTGTTCTGTTGAGCAATTAAAGAACGAAGGGGAAAAAAAAAAATAAAATCAAAACTCAGTGAAATATGAATTTATTTTCTGGACGGAGTTGATTTCTTAAACAAATTGGAGAGCATCGTTTTTGGCTCTTGGTTTTTCTCACGGTTCTGCACGCTTTCCTCACGGTTTCGAGGCAGTGGGGGGGGGGGGGGAGGGGATTTGGCCGCGCTGCTTTTGGGAACGGGGATCCGATGGGAAGAGCGAATCCCAGGGGGTGACCCCCTGAGTGCCAATGTTGTAAGCCGGGCCCGCGGCGCCCGCTGCTGCCGTGCCGGGTTAGAGCCGTGCTCCGGCCCCGTGCAGCCCCGGGGCAGCACCTGCTGCGGGCAGAGGGACGGGGAGCTCCGTAGGTGGAAGCAGGGGGGACGGCAGCGGAACCCCCATGCAGGCCGAGTCCTCAGCCCTCTGTGGGAGCTCAGCCCTCTGGGGCAGCAAGCTTGGGAAATATCCCAGGGCTGGCAATGCAGCCTTTTGGGGTGTCGTTGCGCTAAACGCTAGAGCCAGAGGCAGAAAACATCCCTTCCTCTCTTCCTTCGGTTTCTTTTTTCTTTTTAGTCCCTGACCCATCGCATTTTTAATATGCAGCCCCGATCAGAGCTCAAGAGGATATTTCCTCCTCCAGCGTTTCTCTGGGCAAAGAGGCACCAGCAGATTTTTTCCATAATGATGAAAACATCTGGCTGTCCCCGAGCTGTCAGGCTCTGAATTGCTGCTTCCCAGATGCCGCCTGCCCCAGCGCAGCCCCACTGTGCCCTGGACACCCGTGTGGGCCCTGCACTCCGACCTCCCACTGCAGCCCAGGGACACCCGACACTGCACAGGGGATCCAAACCTCTGCAGTTCTCTCCAGTGGCTTTTTGGGCTTGGAAATGCGGATGGAAACGCAGTTCTCCCTCCCCCATTCAAACTAGGGAAAAAAAAATCTATCCCTGAGTGTTTTCTGAGCATTTTCCCTTCGTGGTGTCCAGAAGTTGTTTCCACCGCTGCTCCCATGCGTGGCGGTAAATCCTAAGAAGAGAAATAAGGAAATAGTAAGTGCTTAAATATGTGGATTATGAGGATCATGCATGTGCTTGGAGTATCATAACAGACCGGAGGCCCAAATGCTGGATTCTGCTGCACGTTGTAATTTCGGTTGTGGAACCAAACTGGCCCTGGAAAACGAACAAAGGTGCATCCAAGTGGAATGGCTGAAAAAATAAATACTTTCTTAGGCCACAAGAAAACACTCTGAGAGATGCATTCGTCTCCAAGCGGGCAGAGCAGCCTGAGCCCTATCTAGAGTGACTCTTAGAATTTCAGTATTTAAAATGGAAAGGGGGGATGTCCTATGTTTAAAAACATGGCTTTACTTAGTCCCAAAGAAGAATAAACAAAGCAAAGGCAAAAACCTAAATGCCTCTAGAGAAAAAAATGTGTTTAACCGCATTTCTAAACTATCCTTTTCCTTCTCCATCCCCGCGTTTTAAAAAATGGACAAATAACAGTCACACTCAGAACCATTGTGTCTTATTCCAGCCTCTCTATCTTTGCTCTCATTGATGCCAAAGTCCATAAAATAACAATAATATTTACAAAATATGAACCTGATCCAGTAGTTCACATTCAGGCAGAGCTTTGCACTTAAGGTGATGGAAGCTGCTGCAGATGGCGGAGTGGAAAATCACCACATATCTCCCATCCTGGGAACCTCAGATTTCGGCTCGGATGGGAAAGCTGTGCTGAACCTTGGCTGTGCCAGTGCTGAGCTGTAGGGCTTGAGCAGAAGGAGGCACTGTGGGTGTCGCTCTGTGGAGGAGACCCAATGGAAGCAGTGAAGATTCGTTCACTGAACCCAATCTTTCCTTTTCTTGTCCCCACCACATTTATTCTCAAGGACTTGTCAGCATTAGCTGGATTAAGGTTCCTGTAGGGTAAGGTGTCCTGCTGTACAGACTTTTGTTCTACAGCCTGATGTGAGTAAACAACGTTGGCTCTACGTACTAATTTTGTGATAAGTTCCAGAAGCTCTGGAGTAAATCTGCATTTTGAAGTCAGCCCTTTACTTGGCTGGTTGCTGGGCTCACTCTGAACCAGATTTTATACAAATAATGCACGAGCAAAAATGAAGAAAAGCGGTTGTTGTGCAAGCTGCAAAGTCAGGGGCTCAGCACACAGGACGGGACCCCCTGCTGTGTACATCCACAGTCTGGAATGGGGCTTTATTTTAGCTTTGCTTTTTTTCTCTTTTTTCCCCCCCTATGGCCTCCACCTCCTGAAGTGTGCAGGACGAGCAGCGCTGGTGCAGCAAGCTGCCATTCAATATTTAGTTTTATGCTTCCTGTTGAGCATGTGGTCCCAGGCCTTGCTCCACAGTGAGCTGTGGAGACAGAGCTTTTCATTGCATCTTTCACAGCAGGACTGTGTGAGGGCTTTGGTTCCAGGTGCCTTCCCATCCCATGTGTGGGAGGGAGTCATGCAGGAGCATTACCCCTATTGCTCAGAGAGTGTGATGTGCAGAGTTCGAAGTTAAAAGCACGCATTCATTTGGGGCAGTACAAGGTAGATGCAGTGGGACTTCGACTATTTGGGATGCTAAAAGATGCTAGGATCTTTAAAATACATAAAAGCACAGAAGAACTGCAATTTACCTCCACTGAGGTTTCCTGGTGCTCAGTCTCAACTGATAGAAATCACTCTGCATGTGGAAATAATGGAAATATAGGACGAGCCCTTTTGGGGCTCTGTCCAGAAGTGGCCACTGGGTTGTCACACTGCTGTCCCTCACTCTGCTGACAGATGCCACCTGGTGGGACCCACAGCCCTCCTGGGAGCTGCTGCGCTGAGAGGTCTGGGGGCATTGGGCACCCGTACTGTGGGTGCAGTTGGGGAGCAGGCACTGGGCTTCCTTGACAGTGCACAGCAAGAGAATAACTGG
Organism: Centrocercus urophasianus; assembly: GCF_019232065.1. Classification (NCBI taxonomy): domain Eukaryota; kingdom Metazoa; phylum Chordata; class Aves; order Galliformes; family Phasianidae; genus Centrocercus; species Centrocercus urophasianus. The sequence goes on from NW_024884178.1 coordinate 7,899, forward strand.
GACAAAATCAGAAGCCCAAAGCAGAGCAGAGTGTGACACAGCACAGCTGGGTTGTGCATTTGCCCAGTGCGTTGACACTGGAGTTGTTCTAAAGCTAGAAATATTGAGCTCCCTGCTTGCTTTCTTCTTGTTTGCTTTCTGTTCTGTAAAAATTGCATCTATCCAGCCACACTTCCTTGAGTGAACAGTCTGTCTGGAGGAACGTTAGCATCCTGCCCACTGCAGGGAACGCTATCTCTGTCTGCTTTGTCTCACTTCTATCTGGTTTTGGACACCCCATCCTCGGCGTGGCTTTCCTTCTATCAGTTGTGGCGTGCGTTTTTATGATGGGAAAGGCTATCCTTAGGAGCAGGAGCTGTTACCTCATCAGGAAGATGTTAGGTGGATCCGGCTTTTGATCACTTTGTTAGCTCAGACTTGATTTGACTGCTGTGGCAATTGCATGGCCAATACAGCGACGTGTCCTGTCAAACCCGTCCTGCTCTCCTCACTGTCATCGAAACCCTGAGATAAGCAGCAGTGAGATGTCTGTCTGGGACCAATTTCTGGTCTAATCCATACTGGGCTACAGCACAAGTTTCTACTGAGGATCTCAGAGCAGCATGGTTTATACAGCACGTGCTGGTGGGTAAATTTAGAGTTGACAACTCCCTTCCACAATTGCAGAACTCAAGTCAGTCCTATCAAGTGGCAACTGGCTGGGGGAGTATTTATAATCCATTTGCTGACTGGAATTAATACGAACCTGTCATCCCTTCTACCACTCAGGAAACCACATAACCAATGTGCCAATGGCAGTTGGTGATCTTTTTGGCAAGAGCTGAACATGCTGCTCCCGACTGCCAAATGGATTTCAGCTTCCACAGAAAGTTGTCACCAAGATGAAGTCCTGTCTGGATCCTCTTTCCTCAGAGTTCTGCCGACCTGGGGAAATGGGAGGTTTGACATGATGGCAGATTACAGCCAGGCCAGGCTGAGGCATAGATGGAGGACCGAGGAGATGACAGCTGTTTGCAGGATGAGCACAGAGCTTCTTTCCTCTCCTAATGCCAAGCACCATCTCGTGCTCGTGCCTGATTTCAGCAGGTAGTGCTGTCTGTGCTCTCTGTTTGCATGCCCACATGCTCAAATCTAGGATGCATCTAGACTTGACTGCACCTATTTCTCCCAGAGCAAGGACTGCTGCAGCTCATGCAGTGGCACTCAGCAGTGCCAGGATGGCTGCTTGCCGCCTGGCTCAACTTTTCATAGAACCACAGGATCATTAAGGTTAGAAAAAACTTGTAAGATCATCAGGTCCGACACCAACTCACCCCACCATGCCCACTAACCGCATCCCTCGGTGCCACATCTCCACAGCTCTTGAGCATCTCCAGGGACAGTGACTACACCCCCTCCCTGGGCAGCTGTGCCAATGTCTGACCACTCCTTCTGAGAATTTTTTCCCTTTTTCTTCTTAATTTTTCCATCTCTGCAGAACTGCTGCAGGCCATGTGACATGCAGCACCCGCAGACACCCTGCCCTATGCCTCTGGTTATGTGCCAAGGACTCTGCTCCAGCTTAGCAGCTGGATAAGCTAAATGTGCTAGTCTTCTTCCCTTAAACAAATGAAACTGATTTATGGTTGGACTTGATTATCTCAGCAGTTCTCTTCCAAACTTAACAATTCTGTGATTCTATGAAACCAAAATAGCACAGCTAGCTAACCTCTCCAGGAGCTCCAAATCAATCCCTTCTTTGCTGTCCTCCTCCATCTTCTTTACTTCCTTCTTTATTAGCTTGAAGCATCCCTCTCGGTCGGCCCTTCCCTACCAGTTTTACATGAAACAACATGGACCCAAGGTGCACCCACAGCACGGAGGTCTGTGAACAGCCAAATGCCCACATGCTCCTGTTCAACAGCTGATGCTGGGATGGAGCTATTGTTTTTTGGAGGAGAAAGGAGAGGTGTAACTCAAGCCTTCTTGACAAGTAACATCCCTTGGCCCAGCAGTTGTGTAACCCAGTATTGGCATTTGTGGTCCAGCTCCCTCAGTACAGACTCTGCTTTTCGCTTGGCCTCCGCTGGTGCGTGCAGTGGGTGATGGCAGAAGGGGCAGAGTCATTGCTGGGTATCAGGATACCACAGAATTCCAGCACCAAATATTTTGCAACCTTTTTTTCTTCTTCTTCTTCTTTTTTTTTTTTTTTTCCTTCAGACTTTCTGGCAGGTGTTTCCTTTAGATTTCAGGTTGGCTTATAAAATGGGCATTTCTAAAAGAAAAAAAAATGAAGCAAAATTTAGGTGGAAATTATGGACTGCTTTCTGCACTGTTGGAAGAGAAGCCATGTGAGTGGATTGTTTTTTAATTTTTCCTCAGGCCTCCTGCTTTAGTAGATCTGATAAGTGGAAATAGAAGCTTGGCTCACTATTGCTGAGAGGAATTTTAAGCAAGTAACAATTTTCAGCAGGATTTTAATGATTGTTTTTGCACTTCACTCTGTTACAAAGGCTCATAGACTCCCTCTGTGTCTCCCACCACTCATACAATAACCTCTTTCCCTGGGAGTGCTGCTTAGCCATATTTTATCTCCAAGCAAGAAAAGTCGGTATATTTTTAACCCATCTATAACTTGTTCCAAGACCCTTTTTCCAAATTTGAGACCCTAGAGATGAGGCCATGAGGGAAAAGGCCAATTTGGTGAGAGTTTCCTAAGTGGTCTGAGGAGGATTTTGAATTCTATGGCTTCAGATGAAAGTTCCTGGAAATTTTAAATGGGACTTCAGACAGGTGTGATTGGGTGAGCTCAGGGCAAAGCAGGAGCGAGGTGACAGTGGTTAAAAACAGAATTTACCACCCAGCCTGAGGCTGCATGGAAAGGGACTCATCTCGTCTGACATACTGCATGCACATAGAGCATGACTCACAACTTGCTTCACTCCACTACTTTTCAGTATCTGAATTTAACTTCAAGCCCACGCACATTTCAGAAGAGAATTATATTCTGCATCCCTAAATCATATGAACTGCTGGAAATTGGCACAATTTTGTCCCCAGACAGAAAGCAGAGAAAAGGTTCCGGAAAATCTGTTGCCAGATGGTAATTTTGAGCAGAAGGAAAAGAAGACGTTAAATACTGCTCTGCTTTGAAGAGCGGTTTCATAAATGCAGCTTGGTGTGCAGTAACACCATCAGTTGTTCTTCCCTAAGAAGTGTCAAGAGGTGGATATCTATCATTTATCAATGTGTTCACTGACATGAATTTAGAAGATACACGTAATGCTCCAGGCTCTTATGTTTTTCTGTATCGTCTCCCCTCCGAGTGCACCAGGCACACTGCCATGCTGTCCCACTCGCTGCTGGCCATCCATGAATGCTGTAATCCATTTGCTTTCCTTCGGGCACTTATTTCTTCCAGTATTTTTCCTGGAATCAAAGCAAAGCAGCTAGGCCTAGCACTGCCCAGCTCCTCACATCCCCTGCTTTGACAGGAGACGCTGCCTTCGCCCTTTGCCCGTCCGCTGGTATCTCACCTGTCCCTCACAAGTTTGCTAATGGCCAAGATAACCGCGCTCTGAGTATCCCGGGGTAGAATTCTTTGGGGACAGCTGAGTAGGAAACATCACTCTTATCTACCCGGTTCCCAGCTTATTCTGTCCCCACTTAGAATTAAGCTCCTGCTGCTGTCACTGGTATGCGATCACCGCCGGCGCTTTTGCTGTGAAGGGCAGAAATAGGCAGCGAGTGCTCGGGCATCACTCAGGACCTCCGCTCGGCTGCGGAGCGTCCCTGTCCTCACCGCACAGCGCTGCGCTGAGCCCGCAGCGGAGCCGTGCTGGGGATTGCGGGGCTCCGCTCGGGGAAACGCGGGGTGCGGCCGCCGCCAAGCGGGGTGCGGGGGTAGTGCGGGATGCCTGCCCGTGCTGCAGAGCTCCGGGCTGTTCCTTAGTGGCAATCGGTATTCACGTGCCTTCACGGTGACCGGACCCCGGCACGGGCCGCTCTGTGGTTCTCTCACTGAATAACAAACAAATCCTGGGTCTTGGTGATAGCTGATTTTGATCTGTCGGGACCGTTGTTGTTATTTGTATGCCACCTGCTGCTGATTTGATGACACAAACGGTCTGAGTGTTGCTTTCTAGCAAACAGCCTCCTTAGCATTTAATTTCTTTTATTAAAAGGGCTCTGGAAAGAATCGCTTAAAACTTAAAGTTAATATCACATTTCAGTGTTTCAGAGCCCACCAGCCTTGTCTTTGTTGTTCTAGTTGAACACTCTTCCTTTTGCCGACCCGCCCCTTCTCTGCTGTTATCTGCGAAGCCTAGATACTGGCATCCGAAAGCCAGTGGAAAAGTGATGAGTCCCAATTAAGAGTGTCATCAAACAACTGAGAACCTGAGCGAACACCTCCACGCACTCAGGGCCCCCTTCTGTTCCGGCCACATCTGACACCACCTATGCAGAGGGATGCAGGAGCGTAAAGGGCCGTCTTGTGGTTGCTGCTGTGGTTTCAGTCGTGTCCTTCGCTGCCCCAAGAGCGAAGCTGGGAGGGAGCGTGCAAGATCTGGCTCTGGGGAACAACAGATCTGCAGCTGTAGGGACAGACCGCAGGAAAAACAGGGGTAGGTCTCCTCCCAGCTTCTGGGGCCGCGCTGCCACCTTTGTGCAGCCGATTGCCCCCGCTTTTCTTCCCCTCAAAGGTGACAGAGAAGGGCAGCAGGGAGGAATAAAATCACGGACAGAGAGTCCTGCAAACCGCTGAGCCGAAACCCGGTGCTGACGCTGGGTTTCACGGCCGTACGGAGGGCCGTCAATCCGTCCGCAATCGCAGCCCGCAGCTCCTCGCCCCGCTCGCTCTGTCCCTGCTCTCCCCGCGCCGAGTTGCCGTGCCCGCTCCCGCTGCAAGGTGGTGCTGCGGATCAGCGCAACGCGGAGCTGCGCGGCCACTCGGCAGATGGGGGGGGGGGGGGGGGGCACCCTGCTGGGAGAGAGGGGCACACAGCCGCGGCTCCCCTTCTCTAGCCCAACACCTTGTGCTTTCGGGGAGGGCAGACGGACCGTTGCCGGTGGTTTAAGCTGATGAAACGAGCTCCTCCTCTTGGGGAGATGGAGGTGTGCGTCGCGCGGTGCCGGTTTTGCTCCAGGAGTGGTGCAACCACAGCGAAATCCTTTGGGCGTCTTAAACTGGTGTGCTGTGGTTGACCAGAGGATGTAGGTCGGAGCCCTAAGTGCAGCCCTCGCACTGCAGCTGTTGGTTTTGCCGTACCTGCACGTGTTCGCTTGCCCCGTTGTACAACGTTTATTCATATCTCGGTAGGAGACTTTGCTGTGAAAAATATCTTAAAAGTCATCAGGATAGACGTGGGAATTCAGGAATGACAGGAGGGAACTATTATGAAAATGAGACTCTCATCGATCAAATACATATGGAGAACAAAATAAGTGCATAAAAGCCCATTCTGAGTGTAAAAGTGATATATTCGAGGCTGTTTTTAAGTAGCAAGCTAAACTAGTTTTTTTTTGCTGAGTTTTCAAGACTTTGCTATGAGCAGAACACATTCTGAAATACTTCTTCATGGCTAGCAGAGGAAAAAGAAACCTGCTACTCAAGACATTAACTACAACCTGAATGGTAAAGTAGTTCAATTGAACTAACTGAGTAAATCAGAATGAGTGATGCTGATTGTTCTTTTCCATACTTGCAGTAAAAGTTATTTCCATTAAAAGCTCGTTGAGCTTTTTGGCAGGTTCTGCTTGCTGCTTCCACCTTCTCAGCACTGTGACTTTTCATCACATACAGTTTGTGTGTTTTTTCTATAAAGCACAAAGAATTCCAAGAGATGATGGTATGGGTTTGATCCTAGTTCTGATGTCATCCAAAATGTGTGTAGGTGAAATAAAAAAAATAAAATTTACTAAGTTAGTGATAATTGACATGAGCATCCATCAGCTGTTTATATATACCCCAGCAGGTTGCTTTTGTGCTGACACTGGCTTTGCTAATGGCATTGGCCTTGACTGAGCATAAAGTCTTCTTTTCTATTCTCATCCTCTTGACATTTGTTCCTAAAGCACATGGCTCTGAGAGCTCTGAGAGGGCTTTGGACCTTTTTTCTCAATCCATTTCCAAATGCTGGCTGGAGTTTCCCCAGCATAGGAACATGAAGGGGACGCAGCCCTGCCTTGGGGCTTTGGGCAATGCTCACAGAATGAGCCTGCCATCCGCTTGCAAACCTGGGTGTCCTGCTTGGACGCCAGGAGCTGCTCCAGAAGGCCACTGGAGCGACCTGGTGTCCCAGCCCTATGTGGATGTATTGGGTAACCCAGCTCCTGACACCTCTATATTGGCCACAAATGCCTTCCATCTCTCCTTAGACGCTGCTGTTGCTGTGTGAACTGGAGCAAGTCATTTCTCCCTGCTCCCTCCATCCAATAGCTGTGGCTATTTTGAGAGTCACCTCCTCGGTCCATGGACTCTCCTGTACCATGTACTTACCTGGATGTGAGGAGTCATAGCACCGTGCAGCGCAGACCCATTGCAGAAGCAGCAGGTCCAGCAGGTCCGACCTGATGCTCACGTGCATCACAAGCTCCAGCTGTGTGCAGAGCTCAGGACTCATGCTGGAAATGGAGTGGGTTGCTGTGAGAGGTGAGGATGCAGGAATAGCAGGGGATATGGTGGAAATGAATGTGAAGTTATCAGTGCTTTGCCTTTCCCCACCCTCCCTGGACCTTCACACCCCTCTGCTCTAGGGCAGGTTTGCAGGCATGGGTCAGGGTTCCTTCTGTGCTACACAGTGTGTGCAGGCGTAGCCTCATTAGCAACTCATTAGTAGTGCTCTCTCCAATCTTTCTACTGCATTTTTTATGCATCTTCACCCATCCTTATGTGGTGAGCATCAGGCAGAGTCTGCAGCAGAGTGCAGGTGATGTCTGAGTAATTTCTGTGCTCAGCAGCCTGCTCAGCAGTGAGCAGAGGCAAGATTACGGCCTGATTTTTACCATCAGTTCCATTCCCTTGAAACTCCCATTTGCCTTTGGCTTCTTTCCACATCATCACTGTTCCTTCCCTTTTATTTATTTATTTATTTATTTATTTATGGCTTTTTTTTTTTCCCCCCACTCGCTTTGTGTTTCCCTCTGTTACTTCTTCAATATTCTCCTCTCCATTCTCCTTTCTCTTTCTCTCTTTCTCCCTCCCTTGCTGCTGGATATTATGAGCAGTGACAGCAGCCGCTAGGAGCTGGAATCCAAGCAGATAACAGCACAGCCATGAGAATCCGTCTGCTCAGCTACAATTAGCCCTGCTGATATCTTTCACCTGGACAGAGCTGCCTTATCATCGCTACTTCTTGGAAAATGAAGGGTCACAGATACTGATCGCAGATAGCACCACTCTGGCATTTCCCTCTGGTTTTCATGTTGCTGGAATCCCTTTTTGGCTCCCTTCTCCCTATGATTAGTTTTGCATCTCTCTTGTTCAGCTGTGCTGCTGTCAGATGGAAAGCAGGCACCGCCGCTTTCCGAAGGGTACATGGCTGAAACAGAAACCCGGGGTACATTTACCTGATGTGAGCAACAGCACACGTCCATGGATCCTGCGTGTTTCTGTAGTTCAAAGCCAGAAATAAAATAAAGCGTCAGTGCCCCGGGGCCTCTGTATGGTGAGTTGCTCTTTGGAAACTCTGGAGCTGGCTGTGCTGGTGGAGCGCTGGGCCGATCCCCTGCCCTGCTCCTGCTGCCTGCACAGCTCCTGACCAGCACTGAAAGTATTGGCAAACACCTCCACCGCATTTTTTTCTACTGGGAATGAGTTTTAGCAATTGTTTCCTTGAGCTTGGAGGTTTGTGGCCTTTGTTTTGGTGGCAGGTCCATCCCCCTGACAAAAAACCTATTCCTTGCTTTGTTTTGCAAGGAATTTGTTTGTTCTGATATCTTTCTTTCTATTGGCCTTATATGTACAGCTCTGTAGCAGGAATCATAGAATTGTAGGCTCGTTTGAGTTGGAAGGGACCTTTAAAGGCCACATAATCCAACTCCCTGCAATGAACAGGGATACCCACAGCTCCATCAGTGCTCAGAGCCCCTCCAGCCTGACTGTGGGTGTCGGCAGGGACGGGGCACTGCCACCTCTGGACAACCTGTGCAGTGCCTCACTGCCATTATAGTAAAAAACTTCTTCCTTATATTCAATTTATATCTGTTCAGCCTGGAGTAGAAAAGGCTCTGGGGAGACCTGCATGCAGCCTGTCAGTATCTAAGGGGGATGTAAGAAAGAAGGGAACAGACTCTTTAGGAGGGTCTGTTGTGATAGAACAAAGGGGAAATGCTTTCAAACTGAAAGAGGGGTTTTCCCCCAATCTGGTTGGGCACCAAATCCTTTTTTGCTGTGTCCATATGAACCCCAGTGGTGCTGCAGCCTCAGCTGGGACTGTTGTGCTGTGACTGCCAAGAGCAGCGTTCCAACGAGCTGCACGCTCTGTGAGGAGGTGCCACTGCTGCCACAGCTCCTGTGGGCTCAGCAGCACACAGCCAGCCCAAATGCACTGTGTGGCTGTCTGTGTGTTGGTCGGCCGGAACACACTGTGTGGAGCCAACTTTGTGCTGCTGCACTGACTTTGGTTTGTTGTGAGACAGCGATCAAAGGATTTCTGCCAATGTAAGATAACACAGAGGGACACCAGCACAAGTCGTGCCATGCAGTCCCATGGAGGTCGTTAACAACAGGCCTGCAGTGCTTCTGCTGGAGAAGCACAGAGGGATGGAGCAGCTGCTGCATTCCAGCAGTGCCTTGCATGCAGAGCTGTGCCTCTTCCCTTGCTGGGCACGCACGGTGCGGGCTGCAGATGAGCCATCCCATGGGACAGTCCCTTCCTGCTGGTGTTCCTCCAAAGCAAACCTCCCCTTGGTTTATAACAGCTCAATGAGTTTTATGGCTCCTGAAGAATAAGTTCAGTCCTTGTCTTGTCCTCAGGAGAACTGCACAGATCTGAAAATACAACTTTCAAAGACAAGGGTGAGTGTTGCTCTGGAGCTTCTTTATCCTATGGGGCTTTGACTTTCCATTACAGCCTCTGTTCTTTCTGTCCTGCCTAAGCCTTGTGCTGGTAGAAAATGTGATCCTCCCATTACCTGCCCACCCACCCTTATTCCAGACAGAAGAAAACATAGGTGAATCGCCAGAGGAATGTGAATCCAATAAATTGCAACATTTGTGTGTTTATCTGACCTTCAATGTTTACAAATTTGGCTGGCAGTCTCATGAAAGAGGATCTGACCAACTTATTGGTCAATTGGACCTTAATGCTCTTCTTGTTTCTGGTCAGTCTGGCAATACTGTAAGAACAGTTTGTTCTAAGCAGGCTCCTGAATGAGTTTGTGTGCTGAGATGGCATCATCACATATTCTCAGTGCTGTCTCCTGGTCTTTTTTTACTCCACCCTTCCAATTTTTTTTCTAAGTCATTGCTGAGAATAATGGCTGTATTCACTCAAACGAGTGGTGGCATCCTGCTGCTGTCCTCCGGGGGGGTGCAAAGAGCCCCAGGCCTTTTCTCAGGCTGCAGCAAAGCTGTGCTTTCCTGTGTGTGATCAGGTGAAGGGAAGGGAGAGAGCACCCTGCCTGTGTAAGATGGCCAGAACTGAAGCAGTATGCTGTATAAAGTCACAAAGCCTTGCAAACTTTAGTTCAGTTTTTAAAAAGCAACAAAAAACGGAAGCCTTATCTTTGTAATATTTAAAGTGTCTCGTGCAATTGTGGGAGTTGTTGGGTGACACTGGATGGATTGCCTGCTCTTTCACAAATTGTGCTTAGAGAGAGCTGCAAAACAAAAACAAAACCAAAACCAACAACAACAACAACAACAAAACCTGGAGATTCAGGCATTTCTGCATGTGGGATGTTTGAGAACTGATTATTTTCAGCTTCATCTATTTTCTGATTTTGTCAGGATCCTTCCTGATAAGGCTGTGCAGTCAGAAAGCTTCAGTGATTCCCAGCTCCATCTCCTAACACCCTGCTGCTATCAGTAGGATTTGTCACCAGAGGCTTTGGTGAAACCAAGATTGTACTGTTAATTAGCATACAAGCCTCATTCCCTGCTCCAGCATTGCCAGCTGTGGCTTTCACTGGTTCATGTAATGCAACCAGCCACAAAATGCATCTCTCCTCCCGAGGAATCTGCACAGTCAGCAGGCGGCTGCCCTTCCTTGCTGCAGAACAGCTCAGCTTTTGGGCATCCCCACTGGGACACCCCGGCTGCTTTCCCTTGCTCTTCTTGCAGCCCAGTGTGCATTTCATCTCCTTTGCAGCCTTGTTGCCCTCCTGGCAGCACAGCCTGCAGTGGGGCTCCCCATGACCACAGTTGTGGGCTGCAAATCCTGGCAAAGGTGCAAGAACAGATGTGATCCTGGCTGATCCTGCTGCAAATTGAGGCTTTTTTTTTTCTTCTTCTTACTGTATTATATGGTATTTAGTTTTAAATAATAAAAACATTTTAAAGAATGCTTCAAACACATGCATTGTGCCTTTCTGCAGATAGATTTCATAGTGACTCGATTTCATGTCAGTTTCACAAAATGCTGAATGTGCATAATTCCCCTTCATTTTGTCTTAAAATAGGACATCTAAATCAGTCTCTCTGTGGGCCTTTCCCAGTCTCTCCTGGCTGTCAGCTTTCACTGAGCTTCCCCACACCTCCCACCACATTTTTCTCCAGGGTAGGAAGAGATTCTGCAATGTAAGTGGGATTATGCCTGGGTGACAAATGCAGAGCAGTATGATTGCAGGGTAGAGAAGTGGAGATACAAAGTGAGGAAAATCTGAGAAATGGCAGTGGGGTTTATAGTGGGGATTATGTGCCACAGTGCCTCAGATAGCAGCGGGTGGATGCTGGTCCATGTTACAGCACAGCCTGCATTTAGCCCTGCCATCGGTGTGACACTGCTGCTCCTAATGGCAGTGGGAAGCTGGTGCTGGCTGTGCCACGGGGGCATTTTGTTCTTGTGCTGCATGAGCCTCAGGGCTCCATTTCAGTCCTACTGCAGCACCCACCGCTCTGCACTGCCACTGGAGGCACTGAGATCAGACCAGTGGCACTGCCCCAGGAGCTGCTATTCTATAGGGGAGGAATACCCCCAAAAAACCCTTAAATTCCCATCTACATGGAGCATCTCCCAGCAGCCTCTCCAAAGATGATGACTTCTTATTTTAAAAGAATTTCTAAATAAACTCCAAGCCACATTTTATAAGACAGGATGGTATTTGCAGAAAAGGTCAAGGCTATAACAGTCGGCATCCTCGGAGATAGGAATTCTCAGCCCCTGCAGCTTCCCATAATTTGTCATGGCTTTAAACCCTCAAGTCCCCATTTTACATTCCCAATCAAGACAGCCATGAGGTTTTGATTTCCAAACGAAACGCTCCACTGGTTTTTCCCTAAAGAAACGTACAGAAAGAAAAGCGGTTAGGATTTTGCTGATGATACGGTTGCGCTCAGTCCCAAACCCTGAGCCAGGACCCATTCGTTAGTGCTGCAACCATAGGAGTGGGTTTGGGTTGGTTGCAGTGTGGGAGACCCTTGCAGGTCTGTGCCTCATCTCTGTGTGGCTCAGTGTGAAGTGCTGACAGCAGGTGTGAGGGAAGCCTTCCTCCAAGGGGCTGCGGGGAGAGCGTGCAAACGTGAATGGCACAGCAAAAATGGAGCTGGTTTTGTGTTTTTGGTGACATGTTGCAAAATAAATAGCTGTTAAAATGCACTGGTGAGAGAGCTGTATACACCTGATGGGATGCGTGGGGTATGCGGAGTCCCCAGCAGCTCCCAGCATGGGCTGGAGATGTAAATGGTCATGTATATGTTTGTAAATGTTTTGGCATGCGGGAGCAAGGCAGAATCTGGAATTAATTTTGTTCTTTAGGGAGGTGAGACAGGGAGCCCATAGAAGAAGAAATCCAAATGGACCAAATGCTTGAGTTTTGGTGGGGTTTATTTGGTCGGGTGAGACTTTTGTATGGACATGCTTGTGTAATTGGAATGGCCTTAATTTGGGTTATCTTACACCACTTGTGAAGTGACTCAGTCTGAATTGAGCTAACATCACTCCAGTCGTGGAGCAGATTTGTGTGCTGGTATTAAATGGATTTGAAGTAATACACTTCTCAGGGATGTGCAGTGCAGCATTCCTGCTGTGCAGTCCATGTTAGCATGTCTGTGCTCAGTGCTCATATCAGCACTCTGTCACTGTGCCATTCTGTGAGATGCGATGCCCGAGGGGAAGGTAAGGGCCATTTCTCCATCACTACTGCACAACCGCTCCCTGCAGCAGAGTGCAGCCTCACCACTTCACACGTGAGGAGGTGAAAAATTACTTTTCTGGCTGAAATTGCAGGGAGGGCACAGTGAGTTTACCTCAGCTGCAACGCCATGAGGGTATGGACGAGCTCCTGCAGGAGGTGCAGTGGCATTCATAATGTGGCGAGTAGTCCAGCAGCAGCTCCAGCTGCTTTGTGGTCTGTCCCATCCCAGTGAGCTCTTTCACACCCTCCCTTGAATGATGTGCTCTCACTGCGCTATTTGATGGCCGTGTCAGACAGCTTTTGCACCCAAAGGCAAAGAAATGCTCCAGGTCCTCAGCTGCTGCAGATCCCATTCAGGCATGCGAAGCCCATCTCATCCAAAGGCTGCAGCGTGATCAGTTATTTTTAAACCCCACAGAAGGAGTGTTAAAAATGTGCTTTTTCATGCAAGCAGCCTTAAAAAAATATATCCCTGTGTTATGTTCTTGAGGTGCTTTCTCATAATCTCCCTATCCTCTTGCTGCCTACACTGCAATGCTATATGAAAATGACTTTGAAAACAACACAAACTGCTGTTTCTGCAGGGTTTTGCTTTTCTCCTTTGCTGAATTCTGCTAATCATTTAAGATTTTGATACTGTTAATTCCTGGGATGGTAACACAATGAGCTGAAAATTACAGATATTGTTACACAGATCATAGAATGGCGTGGGTTGGAAGAGATCATCCGATTCCATCATCTGTATCCCATTGCCTGTATGGGGACACTGCCTGATCCTCACCCATTTCTGATGGTTGGTAGCTGATGCCAAATGCATACTCTGTCTTTATGGTAACATCGTGCTTGTTAATGGATCTGGCTGAAATTCAGTGCTCATGGCTCTGTCCCCTGCTTGGTGCTACTGCCACCTCAGGTCCCCTTCCCCAACCAAGCAGAGTTTGGATGCTGAGCTGCACGCAGAGCCAGGCTGGGCGACCTCCCTGGGGCATTTTGGGCAGTGGGCAAAAGGAATTCCATAGGCACCTCTATCTACATTCCCATCTCTGCTCCCAGCCCAAGCTCTCAGCTCCTGGCTCGCCGGCCAACAAGGTCTGCATCTCAGGGGAACCACACACCAATGATGAGGTCCCTGCCCCTGGCACACAGTGGGGACGGCAGCTGTAGGGAGGGCTCAGCTGCCCCTGCCTGGGGACAGCCACCTCTGCCCCAGCTTCCCTTATTGCAGTGGTTGAAATCCCAGCTTAAACAAAAACCAGCCCCAGACTTATTCAAAACATTTATTAGTGTTTAAGGAAAATAATAGTGTGAAAGGTACAGAGCTTTGTGTCTAAAGCCATATGCTTTTTTTTTTTTTTCTTTTTTTTTTTTAAAAGCTTATTTGGCTGCGAATTCTACATGAGATAAAACTAGTATGTTTTTTCTCCCAGAGATTTGGATTTAAGGACAGTTTGTCTTTTTTTTTTTTTTTTTTTTTTTTCCTTTTAGTTCAGCACTTTAAGTTAGGACAGCATTTTCCAGGGTTTATTGGTATCTTTTTCCAGCAGGCATTTTGCTTCTCCCAGTATTCTCATTCCAGAACAAGGCTCATTCCAGATGCAAAGCGTAAAGGAAACATTCATACCTTGGCTTTGAAGCTAAACCTCCTCCATGAACTGCGAGTTCATAAGGAATGTTAATTAAAGCATCATACAGTATCTAAATGGATTTTTTTTCGTTTTTTTCACTTTATAAAGAATTAAGGCTATGTAGATGTCACAATAAAATACTCTCAGGTAAAATGCACCCTATTTGTTAGACGTGAACGAAGGTTTAACAATAAATAAATGATTTATGCTGTCAATAACATTATGGAACTGTATAAAACTATATTTAAGTAGCTTTAAACATAAAAAAAAAAACCATACTAGTGGCATGAATATATACAACACAGGTCATGACGTACGTTTAAATTATCATAGCCAGCAGTGTTCTTTTTTTTTAAATGGAGACACTATAATAAATAGAAATGTTAAATATTTACAATAATAGCATATGTGGAATCAGTAGATGAACACATAAAATCTTCACACACAGAGGAAAAAAAAAGTTATACCTTATACAAAAATCCCTCCCACCCACTGCTTGCCCACCCGCCCCAAAGAGATTTCCATTGACAAAGGGGAATATACAGTTTTCCCCACTCAGAACAACAAATGAATACAAATAAAACTGTATGCATGCTGAGGTGATATGTTGATGGAGACATTCAAGGATGTATAGATCTGTATGTTTGGCTCCCATAGATGAATCGGACCTCCAACGAAAGAGATGTCCTGTGTTACTCTGATGTGTGAACATGATGTCGGTAGTGATTTGTTGGTTGTTTTGTGGCTTTTCTTTTTTTTTTTCTTCTTTTTTTTTTGTGCTAAAATGCCTGAATTGTCTTTTTGGTTCGAGCTTGTTCTACCTGGTGGCCAAATGCCACCAATGGGGAGAGGACACTCACTGGAAGGAGCTCTGCTCCTTGGGTCAGGGCAGCCTTTGTCACTGCATTGGGTCCGATCCCACATCTTCCCAATTAAGTTGAAGAAAACTTTGTCACTGAACACAGCTAGAACCATTGGGATCAAGGTCACTTTGAACAAGGCCTGGTGATCACTCAGAGACATCTCTTCAACTTAGCGGTTCTCTCTTGCTTCCTACATGGCTTCTATTAAAAGTACTGCCTATAAATTCTGCAGGTGGATACATGCATTAAACCCTGAAGCTATTAGGAGCTGTGCTCACTTAGCAGTAGCTAAAATCTGAGTTGGAAATCGTAGCCAAATTCCAACACCCTCTACTGTTTATACAGCTTCTTCCCACCATGCGACAAACGTACATTGGTTCGCTGGGTACGTTCTGTCCCTACTCAACTGCCTTCCTGCCCCCACAGCTCTCCTCCCAAACTTTCTAAATAACTAGGCTCAAATCCTTGGTGCGATTCCCACTTTCTAAGAAAATTCACTCTGCCTCCAGAGGAAGCTGAAGTATTCACTCTTGTGTCCCCATGGGTGCTGTCCCCTCCCTTTCCAGTATGATATCTAGGGATAAAGGATTGCAGGTCTGCAACCTGAGAACTATAATTGCATAGGGGGTAGGAGAGATGCTCCAAACATCTCACTCACACATGTAACTGCTTAAAGACAACAAATTCTTGGCACTCTTGATCTCCAATAAATCACAACAATTAATGAAGTCAGCCCTCTCTCCCTATCTTTGGCATTTTGATAAACCACGGCTGACAGGTGGGTTACAGTGGGCTCCACGTCCCAACAAACCACACCATGTTAGCTAAGGAGAAAGGTTCCAAGGGCTTCTGACACAGCCCTGCAAAGAACACTGTACATGGGGTCCTCCAATGTCTGAGCCTGCGCCCATCCTCTCACACTTGGGTTGTGCATAGGGCGGAGGAGCTGTATCTGAGTGGGGGGATTTAGAGGCTTGTGAAGGAGTTCTTGGGGGCCCTAGGTGGAGTAGGTGAGTGACAACCAGACCGCTCTGTCTGGAAGCTGACTGCCTTCGGTAAGTGACTGGATAAGCAAGTGTCAAGTTATGCAGTGGTTAAAAAACAAATAGGGGGTACTTAAAGTTGGCAGCGCTGCCCGATGGGGACAATGGCTCAGGAGTCACTCAGCAGACAGTACAGAGCTCCAGACCGCACAGTCCCTGCGCCAGAGGCAGGATGGCTATTTCACTGCTGAGTGTCACAGGCAACCTTGAGCTCCTGCCTGCTCAGCCACACGAAGAAACCAAACCCCTCTGGAATTCAGCCATCTGCTACAAGGCTGCGCCTGGAGCCCTTGGAGGTGCTAAGCCACGAGCGGCTGCGTGCCATCTGCCTGAGCCCTCCCGTAACCTTCTCCCCAAGAGGGGACGAAGAAAACAAACAAACAAACGCGCGATGATCCCTACCTTCCAAAAAAAAGGGGAAAAAAGAATTTAGTTGGAGACGTTTTGCCACATTTGGCGGCTGCTCAAGTGTTGAGTTTGCTGGATCAATAACCCACTGCCACTGCTCTCCCTTTGCTACTATATACACGGTTGCTGAAGTCCATATATCTTGCAATGCCCTGTGCTTGACCTCTGAATGGGAAATGCTTTGGAATGTCCATAGACGGGAAGATGGACTCAACGGAGGAAGATTCCAGCAGAGGAGGAGGATATGGGTAATGGGGGTTTGGTGCCTTTTCTCACCTCCGGATGTCCGAGAAGTCGGACAGTTCGTCCGTCCGGTCCATGATCCCATGCGCTCCTTTGGGACCATGGGCCCCAGCCTTCACCCGGGCATGGGCGTTCAGGTGGCCCTTGGTACCTCTCTCTCCCTTGGCTGCTCGTGAGCTCTCCCTGTGCTCAGGCTCGGCAGGGACCAGCACATCCCCACGGCCAGCAGTGGCTTTGCCGGCTTCGCCTGTCTTCTTTTCGGGGCCCAGAATGGCATCGCCGTGCATGGAGGAGGTGCAGAAGCTCAGGATAGAGCAGAGACTTCCCCAGTTCTGTTCGCATTGGGCCTGGACGCTTCTTGTTATTGCTTTTTTCACCTCCTCGCCACAGGTGAGCAGGATGTTCACTAGGTCAACATATGGCCTGGAGGTAAAGGAAACAATGAGAGTCAGAAGGGTTTATCTATCAGTAAACTGGGGAAATGGCCTCCGTGCCTTCCCCTCCCCTCGCCCTCAATACTGATCAGTTCATCTCCTGCCACCTGCTTACTTGGCAGCCAGGGGGGCATAAATCTCCTCCCTTGTGGGCTAGTTCTGCACCATATGTTTATTGTGCAGTGAACTGTGTTCTAACTGCCCATCTCACAGCAAGAAATACACTCAATAGCATTCTGTGGAGCCAAGCCTCACTCTAGTGCTGAGTCTGCCTTAGTTGTCCCTGCAGTGGAGGTGCTCTGGAGATGCTCTTACTTCCACCAGAGAAAGATGAGAAGTCTACAGCCTTTCAAGGTCAGGCTGGATGGGGCTCTGAACACTGATGGAGCTATAGGTGTCCCTGTTCATTGCAGGGGAATTGGACTAAATGGCCTTTAAAGATTCTACACACTTGGCAAAAGCACTGTCAAATAGAAGAACTGCTATTTCCCACCATCTCTGGTTATCTCTTTCTATGCTCCTTTGTCTCTAACAGCCAGGAGACACAGCAAAGAAAGCCAGCCCTGATACACCAGCTTGCTGTGTGCCGGTGAATAGCCAACGCAGAGCACACCCTGACCATCAGTCTGCAACAGGCAGGCATTCCCTCCTTTGAGGGACATTCAAGCAGAGGTTCTCTGTCTTTTCTCACCATCTTCAGACCCCTGATGCAGAGGTGCCAACTTCTGCCAGCAGCAGGATCCAATCTGCACTCACGATCCCTTTATCAGTAAGGCACGTGGAAACCCACTCTGGTGGCACCGAATGTTTTCTTCATTTCCTTACAGAGTTAAGCACAGCTTTCAGTGTGTCCCTTGTCCCAGCCAAACAAGGAGTCCAAACAAGCCAAGGCCAAATCCCGTTCTGCTCCCACCCATGGCCACGCACAACGCGCCCTCTGAGCACAGGCAGCTCGCTTCCTCCGCCAGGGGTCACAGAGTGCAGCGATTTTAAAATAGTTGCGGTCGCAGGTTTTGTGGGTCAATATTGATGTTGTCTATTGACACAACCGCTCAGCTGTTTGCAGGCAACGCAAGCCGGCCCTAAGGACGTGCCTCAGCCTTGTTGGAAGGAACCATCCCAACAGCAGATCAAGAGTTGCCTGCGCTCAGCGGGACAGGCGGCTGTGGTGGCATGCATGGGATGCTGGTAGGGCACCTTCCACCAGCCCTGTGACTGTGACAAGCCCTGTATGACCACCTCTTCCCAGGAAATGAGTCAGGGGAGATGAGAAAAACCAACAGATTATGATCAGCGTCAGACACTACCCTGATTTTACTCTGCCCAACTGCTTAAGCTCATCGTGAATGACTAATCTTGGAAAGCCCTCCATTCCCCTATCTCAAAATATTTCCCATGTTTGGATTGTTTCTGTCATGAAAAAAAAAAAAAAAAAAAGCTATTTGGAATGTAACAGCAAAAAGTCTGCCAGGGCCTGTCACCACTTCCACCATAGCAAATGGGTCTGACCCACATCCCCACAGCAGCTGACTCTTCAGGAAGAGACTCCGCTGCCTGAATGTGCATCATGAGAGCCAGAATTAAACAGAACAAATCTGGCTTCTGAACTCTTCGGTTTTGTGTTAAACATAAAATAGAAGATGGAAAACAATTGAGCATATGAAGGGAAAAAAAAAAGAAAAAAATATTAAAATTAGGCATAACCCTTTACACAGGATCTTTGGAAGAAAAAGGCTGCTGGTATGACTAAAAAGTGGCTCAGCTGCCAAATATTTCAGGTATTCAAAGCCTGCCAGAGCCCTGCGGATTAATACTAGCCCATTTCTCCTTTACTGTTTTACTTTCTGCATTTCAGCTGGCCTGACCATAGTACCTGAACTGAGCACAAGGCTGCAAGTCAGCAGACGTGATTTTATTTCCAGCCCCGCCACACTTGCCTATTGATCTTGAACAAATTACTTAGGTCAAGAATTTCAGCAATGGCCTCTAAATTTAGGGGTGGGGAAGGAGGCTGGCTGCCTTCTATTTGGGGAGCCCCACGTTAAAAAGCTGAGCTCAGACACTGTGAGATGCTGAAAATGAAGTTTAAGAGGCTCTAAATGAGATGATGCAAATTATAGGTGCTCAATTGAACGACCTGTGTCTTCTCAAACTGAGAACCCCCAGTTCAACTCCCTAGGAATAAGCAGCTGCCTTTGGCCATTCCTGCTTTAGCCTGCTTGTAAAATAAGAGTACCTCAGCTCCTCTTTCTACAGCATTTGGCCCTCGTGTTTTTCTCATCTGTAAGTGATGGGTACCCATCATCCAGCTTACAGCCACCCAGTGCAGACTCAGGATGCCCACAGTGCAGTGCTGGTGCGCAGGGTGCAGCAGAACCCCCTGATCCCCAGTCATGCTGCTGCTCCAGCCTCAGGAATTCCACAGAAAGGACCTTGATTTCAAGCTGCCACGTTCAGTCTGCACAAACCACAGCAAACAGTTCTGCATTTGAGTAACCTAGCATCAAAGGGCCCCTCTTCCTCTTTGCAGCTGCACCTATGGAGACCACCAATGAAAAGGGAAGTCTGGTAGTCAAAAAGCTTGATTCTGTGAAAAATTAATGTCACAATCACTGGGATATGGGGTTTCTGTGCTGGGGATAGAAAAGCATATGGTTGCAGGAAGCAGATGTGCTGAGGTCAGCCACTGCCATACTGCAGCTCTGCCTCCCTGTTTGGGAGTAAGCTGTTTGCCTGCAAGGAAAATGGGCTCTGCATTTTGCATTTGTGCACAAAGAGTTGGTAAAAAAAAGCTTGTGCCTGGCTTGTTACTGCCATGGAGCAGCTTTGATCACTTTGAGCCAGGGTTTGTGCTGCCAGTGCTTGCAGGTAGGCACGTTCCCCATGAGAGCCACTCAAAATCTGACTTGAGCCTTCACTTTGCAGACCTCTGTGTTTTATTAAAAGGTATCTGGGATTAATAAGGGATAAGATGCATGGGAGATTACGTGGGGGATTCAAGCTCCTTCCAGAACAATTAATTGGGAGACATTTGGAAGTATGTATTTACAGAAGAAATTATCCTGCTGACAACTCTGCTCAGATCTGCTTCCCCCTTCTGCGCTACCTGTCAAGCAAGCAAGCAAGCAAGTCTTCCCTGGCCTGTGCAAAGAAAGCATTCCCTTGGTGCTGTACATGGGAAAACAAGGCCAGAAGAAGGCAAAACAGCTTTTGGGCAGATGCACAGCCCCTTGGCACCACCGTGCTCCTGGAAGGAGCTCCCACGCCTCTGACTGCGCTGCGCAGCGGCACTTACTCATGCTGCAGCAGGTCTTTGAAGTGAATCATCTCCACAATGACCTGGACGTTCTCCTTGGCAGCGGAGCAGAGGTCATGCTTCAGGTAGCACTCCCGCTGTAACTGGAACACCATCTCTTTAATGGCTGGGCACTTACGGCTGATGCAGCTGAATTTATGCCTCAAGGCATGAGCCTTACACTTCAGAGCATCTTTAATGAAGGATTTTCCCTGAGAAGAAAAGAAATTGAGGAGGTTGGTGTTTCTGCCCATTAAGCGCGGCAGCTGATTTATGCTCAGCTAGCTGCTCTGCAGGACAATGTCAGGGGTTATTACACTGCTGGGGATATCACTCAGTGGCTGCATTTCCCCTCTTCTCTTTGTTTCCTTGCCCTTAGAGATCACATTGAGTAACCCTGCCTTGCTCTTCCAGAGGAGCTGAACCCATTGGGCTTCCACACAGGCGTTATGAGGTTGCTCACAATTCACTTATTCAACTGCTTAGGGGGAATCAAAACCATCCTTGCCTTTCCTCTGTGCTGCTGACACCACACCACGTGTGTCACAGCCTGGCAGCTCCGTTCACTCCCTCCACTCTGCTGAGCAATGAATGTGTGGAAGCCTCCCGCATCTCTAAATTGCATCGGAATCTTTTACACAAATGCTTCTGGAAGATGAAATTCTCACTGTCCTTTATCCAAAGGGTGCGCCAGCACGGTTCCACTCATACAAACTTAAGATTCACCCAAATCTGTGAGCAGGTTTCGTTTCCAAGTTGTTTCAACCCAGAAATGTATTTTGCTGATTGAAGAACTACTCCGGTTATCAATCCCTTCTGCTCCCCCTGCCCCAATTGCCCTTCCCTTCAGTGAAACATGCACAGCACAGTGGGAAAATGAGGATTAGAGAAAATTGGTATGCAAACCCAACCTGATATTTCTTGCATTTCAGAAAGCAGAGAATGGCTAGTGCTAGCCCTGCTGTTCAGTGCACTGTGAACTCGGAGGCTTTTAGATACCCACATGCTTTAGGAGAAACAAGCCCCTGCAAGCAGTTAGCCAGACCCTCTGCACAGCCGTGGCAATGTCAGTCTAAGCTCCCCTATGCCAGGCTTTCAGCAGTGCTGTGGAGCTGCTGCTCTCTGTAGTCTGTGTGTTCAGGCCAGATGCCACTGGCCCGCCGTCATGCTCTCTCCCCTCCACACTGAAATGGGAGAGGAGGTTTACAAGACATAATAACAGGATGTCTCAATGATGCATAAACGGTCTGGGGAGAAAATGAAGGAGACGAACTTAATACCGCATACCATCCGTGTAATGTATTTTAATGTCAGTGCTTGAACTGAAGGCTGATTTGAATGCGGCAGCTTTAAGAGGCTGCCTGTACTGGTTGTGTGCAAGTCTGGAGAACCATGCTTTAATAACTACACGTTGGGAAATGCTTTCTGATACATCTAAATGAGCTTGGGAGCCCAAGCTGCACTGCAGAACCATCTTTAAACAAAGATGACGTAGCAGCTTAAGCCGCTTAATGCTTCTGAAAACCATGCTCATCTATGTCGCTGTTCTGATTTAGTTATCCTGGGAACAGCAGGAAAACATCCTCCCACGGAGCTGAGCAAGGGACAGCCTGGCTGCTGGGACACTGCTCTTGGGTTTTGATTCTGGACCCTTCAATAGAAAAAAATCCTACTGAGGCTGGTCATGTGCAAAAGCAGGTTGCTCCTTAACTTGTTCCTAAGATGTGCTGCAGAGCAAAAACACATGCAAAGTGTATGTGAGAACCAAGCACAGGATATCTTGCTGCCTTACCTGGGCATCGAATTTTCCAGCGTTGTGCAGGAAAGTCATGCAGATCTCGTGTAAGCCTCGGATCTCACAAGAATTGTTCTCAAAGCACTCAAACACTCCACATCCCACATCACCGGCATTAACCAGGCAGTGCTGGATCTCAGCTAAAATGAGCATTGATTACAGTTAGCTTGAAGAACTGTTCTGAGGAGCTGCTGGTAGGTAGAGGGGAAGGAGAGAGAGATTTTGCTAACATCATCAGTTTGGAAGAAAAAGCACATATGACAACAGTTATCATACCCACAGCATGCCCACTTTCTGCAGAAATTAGGCCAAAACTCGGGTGCATTATGTTATGAAAGCGATATCTAAGAAACAAGTGCCAAATCCACTACACTTATGCCAGGCTACTTCACATGAGAACTAAGGCTCTGCATTCCTCAGGAGCAGAGGACAGGCGGGATTCTTGCTGTCTGACTGTACAGAGCCCCCATCAAATCTCAGCACGAAAATGAGAGGACACTGAGAAGCTGCTCCCAGCCCAATGGGCTGCTGCTGGCACTGGGAGGTGGTTCCTGTGCTACGGCACAGCATTCTCACCAGCTGCTGGGTGTCCCCTGGGCTGATGTCTGTGAAGTTAATGGCAAAACTCCCACTGATAAACAAAGTCCTTTGTACTGAGTGTTGCATAAAGCTGAGACTATGTCCTCACCTAGGCAAAAATCAATTGAAAAGACATTTTTATATGTGCATTTATAACATGTAAAGTAGATCTACTGGACCTAGCAGTTACATACATGTTTATTCTGCCTTGTCAGATGTTATGTAATAGCATTAAAAGAGTGCTGGCTAACAGGGAAAAAAAAACCCCTAAAATTCTAATTTAGCTTTAAAAAAAAAAAAAAAAGAAAAAAAAGATGTTGGTAGCACTGCCAGAGGGAAGGCGGTTGCTGCAAAAGCTCGGGGATAAAGTTAAACAGGGGTAGCTTTTAGAGTGGGACCGAGGATGCTAAGAATGTCTGCGCTCCGTGCCCTAGTGGTACCTTTAATTAAAGCTCGCTCCTGGGAGCCTGCCTAATCCCCTCCGAACCGCAGCGTGTTCCAGGCATCCCCTGTGCCGTGCGGTCCCTCTGCCGAGCGCTCGCTGCAACTTCCCGGCTCGGTGCAGCCTCCCGCACGCAGCGCAGATGCGAGTGCGGAGCCCGACGGGGTTCACTCGAACCCCCGGCTCGGAACCGGCTCGCACTCCTCCTTCCCACCTGTCCCGGAGTGCTGCTGGTGGGCACGGGGGGTGGCCAGGGCTCGGCTCCGGGCTTCACCTCGGCGTCGTCCGCCGCGGAGGGCCGCCCCGACAGCGCGCACCGGGGAAAAAAATGGAGCCCTTTGTGGAGCTGCGGAGCACGGAGCCGGGCTTTTCTGGGGCCGGGAGCTCAGCTGTAGTGCTTGTGTTGGCATCCGGATGCAAACCCTCGGCGGATCACATGTCCTGGCTCCAGCGTGCTGAGAACTGCACAGTGCCGTGATTCACATGTGGCAGTCCCTAATGGGCATTCGTGCATTCCTGCTCGTGTGTGTTTAAACACGTCTTGCAGCACGG
>NW_024884178.1:31553-32495 GCF_019232065.1 Centrocercus urophasianus
AGAAGGGGAGGGGGGAGGAAGGGGGGGAAGGGAAACGCCAGATCCCGCGCTCTGTGTGCACGGCTGGGAAGCGATCCAGCAGAGCGCACGCTCTTTCGAGGCAGATAATGCCCGGGGGAAGGAGAGACCCCCACACACCCCCTCCTCCATCACTGCGCGGCTCTGGCGGGGGGAGGCACAGCCAGGATCCTTCCCTCCGTCCCCGGGCCGGGAAACTTTCCGCTCGCCCCGGGCCACGCGTGCCGGGCAGCTCCAAGCTGTCAGAACCCACTAATCCCCCGCCGCCCCCACAGCCGTACCTGTGTTCTGCAGGGACAGCCGCCCCTTCTGCTGCGGGGTGCGCTCGGGCTGTCCCTCGGGCGGCCGCGTGGCCTCAGTGCCCGCCGCCGCCCGGGCGAGGAGCAGCAGCAGGGCCAGGGCCGGCAGCTCGCCGCGGAGCCCCGCGCACATGGTCGCGCTTCGCCCTCCTCCTCCTCGCCGTCTCCTCGTCCTCCTCCTCCCCCGCGGGCTGCTGCTGCTGCCGCCGCACCCGGGCCCAGCGCGCTGCTCGCCGCGGCCCCGCGTACCGCATGTGCCCGGCGCTGCTCGGCGCGGAGTGTCGGCGGCGGCGCCGGAGGGTGCCTCAAATATCCCCGCCGAGCCCCGGTGGCACTCGCATGAGGGAGCCGAGCAGGTGTCGCTCCGCGTCGCGGCCAATGGCAGCCGCCGCCCGCTCCGACCGCCCGCCGGGGGCCGGCCCTGCCCTGGCGGCAGGTTGCAGCCTCCCGCCTCCCCCGGCCCCCCCCGCGCCGCTCCGAGCCGCGCCGAGCCGGGCTGGGCTGCGGGGGGTGACGGAGCTGGGCGCTGGGACTGGGGGGGAGGGCCGCTTCCGCTGTCCTGCGGCACTCAGCTCTCGTTGCACGACTTGGTTAAAAAAAAAAATAAATCTCTTTCGGGGGGGGG
>NW_024884179.1:0-47157 GCF_019232065.1 Centrocercus urophasianus
TTGAATATGGTGGACGAGGTGGAGGTGGTGGAGGAGGAGGAGGAGGAGGATAATACTAGCAACCACAAAATAAGGTCGATGAGGAAAAAAGAAGCATCTTTGAAATATGGTGGACGAGGAGGAGGTGGAGATGGTGGAGCAGGAGGAGGAGGAGGAGGAGGAGGAGGAAAAAACAGCGACAAAAAATCAGGAGCAAGAGGAAAAAACCAAAGTCTTCGAAATATGGCGGACGAGGAGGACGTGGAGGTGGTGGAGGAGGAGGATAAAAGCTACGACAGGAAACTGAGGTGGAGAAGGAACAAAAGGGAGAGGACAAGGAGCAGGTAAGAAGCAGTGCAAACAAAACAAGGAGGGTAAGGTGCAGGTGGAGGTCATGGAGAAGGAGGAAAAAAGCAGCGATGACATGACAAGAAGGACAAGGAGAAGGAACAGGAGGAAAAAAAACAGCAGCAAAAAGGAAATGACAAGGATGTAGAGGGAAAAATCAGGAACTGGGAAATGAGGTGGAGGAGGCGGTGGTGGTGGTGGAGGAGGAGAAGGAGGAGGAGAAAAAAACAGATACAACAAATGAGGAGCAAGAGGAAAAAACCAACGTCTTCGAAATATGGAGGAGGTGGTGGTGGAGGTGGTGGTGGAGGAGGAGGAGGATAACACTAGCAACCACAAAATAAGGTCGATGAGGAAAAAAGAAGCATCTTTGAAATAAGGTGGAGCAGGAGGAGTAGGAGGAAAAAACAGCAATAAAAATTTAGGAGCAAGAGGAAAAAACCAACGTCTTCGAAATATGGTGGAGGTGGTGGTGGAGGAGGAGGATAAAAGTAGCAACTACAAAATGAGATCGATGAGGAAAAAGGCAGCATCTTTGAATTATGGTGGAGGAGGAGGAGGTGGAGGTGGTGGTGGAGGAGGAGGATAAAAGCAGCAACTACAAAATAAGGTCGAAGAGGAAAAAAGAAGCATCTTTGGAATATGTTGGAGGACGAGGAGAAGGAGGAGGAGGAGGAGGAGGAGGAGGAAAAAAGAGATACAAAAAATGAGGAGCAAGAGGAAAAAACCAACGTCTTCGAAATATGGTGGAGGTGGAGGTGGTGGTGGGGATGGTGGAGGAGGAGGAGGAGGATAAAAGTACCAACCACAAAATGAGGTCGAGGAGGAAAAAAGCAGCATCTTTGAATATGGTGGAGGAGGTGAAGGTGGTGGAGGAGGAGGAGGAGGAGGGGGAGGATAATACTAGCAACCACAAAATGAGGTCGAGGAGGAAAAAAGCAGCATCTTTGAATATGGTGGAGGAAGTGGAGGTGGTGGTGGTGGAGGAGGACGAGGATAATACTAGCAACCACAAAATAAGGTTGATGAGGAAAAAAGAAGCATCTTTGAAATATGGTGGAGAAGGAGGAAGACGAGGAGGAGGAGGAAAAAATAGCAACAAAAATTTAGGAGCAGGAGGAGAAAACCAACGTCTTCGAAATATGGTGGAGGTGGAGGTGGTGGTGGTGGTGGAGGAGGAGGATAAAAGTAGCAACTACAAAATGAGGTCGATGAGGAAAAAGGCAGCATCTTTGAATTACGGTGGTGGAGGAGGAGGAGAAGGAGGAGGAGGATAAAAGTAGCAACTACAAAATGAGGTCGATGAGGAAAAAGGCAGCATCTTTGAAATATAGTGGAGGAGGAGGAGGTGGAGGTGGTGGAGGAGGAGGATAAAAGCTACGACAGGAAACTGAGGTGGAGAAGGAACAAAAGGGAGAGGACAAGGAGCAGGTAAGAAGCAGTGCAAACAAAACAAGGAGGGTAAGGTGCAGGTGCAGGTCGTGGAGAAGGAGGAAAAAAGCAGCGATGACATGACAAGAAGGACAAGGAGAAGGAACAGGAGAAAAAAAAACAGCAGCAAAAAGGAAATGATAAGGATGTAGAGGGAAAAATCAGGAACCGGGAAATGAGGTGGAGGAGGCGGTGGTGGTGGTGTTGGTGGTGGTGGTGGTCTAGGAGGAGGAGGATAAAAGCAGCAACCACAAAATAAGTTCGAAGAGGAAAAAAGAAGCATCTTAGAAATATGGTGGAGGAGGAGGAGGAGGAAGAGGAGGAGGAGGATAATACTAGCAACCACAAAATAAGATCGAAGAGGAAAAAAAAGGTGTCTTTGAAATATGGTGGAGGATGTGGAGGAGGAGGAGGAGGAGGAAAAAACAGCTACAAAAAATTAGGTGGAAGAGGAAAAAACCAACGTCTTCGAAATATGGAGGAGGTGGTGATGGTGGTGGAGGAGGAGGATAAAAGTAGCAACTACAAAATGAGGTCGATGAGGAAAAAGGCAGCATCTTTGAATATGGTGGAGGAGGAGGAGGAGGAGGAAAAAACAGATACAAAAAATTAGGAGCAAGAGGAAAAAACCAACATCTTCGAAATGTGGATGAGGTCGAGGTGGTGGAGGAGGAGGAGGAGGAGGATAAAAGTAGCAACTACAAAATGAGGTCGATGAGGAAAAAAGAAGCATCTTTGAATTATGGTGGAGGAGGTGGAGGTGGTTGCGGAGGAGGAGGAGGAGGAGGAGGAGGAGGAGGAGGAAAAAACATAGACAAAAAATTAGGAGCAAGAGGAAAAAACCAACGTCTTCGAAATACGGTGGAGGTGGAGGTGGTGCTGGAGGAGGAGGAGGAGGTGGAGGTTAAAAGTAGCAACTACAAAATGAGGTCGATGAGGAAAAAGGCAACATCTTTGAATATGGTGGAGGAGGTAGAGGAGGTGGTGGTGGAGGAGGAGGAGGATAAAAGCTACGACAGGAAACTGAGGTGGGGAAGGAACAAAAGGGAGAGGACGAAGAGCAGATAAGAAGCAGCACAAACAAAAGAAGGAGGGTAAGGTGCAGCTGGAGGTTGTGGAGAACGAGTAAAAAAGCAGCGATAACATGAGAAGAAGGACAAGGAGAAGGAACAGGAGGAAAAAAAACAGCAGCAAAAAGGAAATGACAAGGATGTAGAGGGAACAATCAGGAACCGGGAAATGAGGTGGAGGAGGCGGTGGTGGTGGTGGTGATGGTGGTGGTGGTCTAGGAGGACGAGGAGGAGGAAAAAACAGCTACAAAAAATTAGGAGCAAGAGGAAAAAACCAATGTCTTCGAAATATGGTGGAGGTGGAGGTGGTGGTGGAGGAGGAGGTGGAGGTTAAAAGTAGAAACTACAAAATGAGGTCGATGAGAAAAACGGCAGCATCTTTGAATATGGTGGAGGAGGTGGAGGTGGTGGTGGTGAAGGAGGATAAAAGTAGCAACCACAAAATGAGGTCGATGAGGAAAAAGTAAGCATCTTTGAAATATGGTGGAGGAGGAGGTGGAGGAGGATAAAAGCAACATCTATAATCTCAGGAGGAGAAGGAACAAAAGGAGGAAAACAAGGAGCAGGTAAAAAGCATTGAAAACCTAACAAGGACGTTAAGGTGCAGGTGAAGATCATTTATAAGGAGGAACAAAGCATCGATGGCATGACAAGAAGAATGAGGAGAAGGAGCAGGAGGAAAAAAACAGCGGCAAAAAGGAAATGACAAGGATGTAGAGGGAAAAGTGAGGAACCAGGAAATGAGGTGGAGGAGGCGGTACTCAGACCTGGCCTTTTACTTCTATAGAACAACAAATGAATAAACATTATACATAAGTAATATTGATTATTTTACCGTCAATTCTACAGGAGTTGCTATTTGTGAGGCATTTACCCACAATCAGCTTATCATAAACATACTGGGCAAAATAGCATACTTTAGCGCTACACAAATGTGTCATGTAACTGATTGAATTCCTTTATTACATCCATCCTGAAACTTGTTGGATATTTCCCAGCAGGGATAGGGAATAGAGCTCACTCACAAGACTGCTCCAGCACTCCACTGTCTTTCCCTTCCCCCTGTGTATGCACACATTTGAAATGACTGAAAACACGTTGTACTGAAGAGACTTTTTGGAAGTGGAATGTGACTGCATATGCGCCAGAGATACGCATACAGGCAAAATTGTTGAAAATGGAAGGTTTATATTCATCTCTCTAACAGAAATCAAAATACATGACACGATTTATGTAGCTCATCTGAGCTCATGCGTTTCAAACTCTTTGTATCAACCCTCCATAGAAGGTTAAAATGTGGGAATGTTTACAGACATATTTTGCTATCAGCTCTTAGCTCCTGATTCTGAAAATTCTAATATGAAGGGCTAGAACTAAGGAACATATACTTCTCTTTATCTGCTATTCCAATACGTGCAACCACAAGAACAACAGCCATGCAAAACATAAACATCATTGGTATCCACCTGTCCCTTCAGTTTTACTAACCCATCCTGCCTCTCTCCTTCACTGCTTCAGTCCGTGTTCCTGAAAGCACCTGACGTTCATCAACATCTTACTGGTGCTTCTGCAGAGCTGGATTTTCATACAAACCATTCAGCTACCTTTCTACCATTATAAAATAGCAAACAGTACAATGGAAATCTTTAGTATCTACTTTCCTTCTTTACTCTTTTCAAATACTGAGATTTTTTTAGCTGTTCTTTCAAATAGCGACCATATGCGACATACAGCTCATCATGCTATAGACATACTTCCATTTTTCTGATGGTTGTTAAAAGCGACAAATTAAATGACTTTTGGCAGCTGCACTCAGCTCCCCTGAGAGTGAGAGTCACATTCAGAATCCATGCAATAAAAGAAAGTTGGTTAAACGTTCTGCCAACTTGGGCAGATTGAAACAGTCTCAGTGGGACAGCAAGACAAACTGAAATGGGGACCGCATCAGGTCCACAAAGGGGTTTGCAGTGTTGGAGGATAATGTTATTCAAGTGGCAGGAGTGAAAGACAAGTAGAGGAAAGGTAAGCAGAACAGCTTCTGACCCTTTCTTTTGCTGATAAGAAGCAGCAATTTTAACTATATTTTCATTACTACTGGCAGTTCTAACTACACAGAAATTCATAATAATTAAACTTTGCGTTTGCTGAATAAAAGGCCATCTTCCACACAGCTTTATTTCTGTATATAAATTATTCAACGATAATTAACTGAAAAAGGGAAAGGGATTATTCAAGTATCTTGCTTACTATCCCAAATACTGCTGCAATGCTCTTGTCTATAGGTAGGACTGTATGGAAACACTGTATGCCATTCCCCTTCGTGGCATGTCACTTCCTGTTCATACAAATTAGTAGGAATATATCACTAAAAAGCTCTTTCGGGGCCAAAATGCCAGTTGCTAGTCTGTCAGAAACCTACTGCTATTGTTAATCCAATTAGCTAGTCATCCTCCACATACAAAAAGAAAACAAAATTCCCTACAACTATATAGGCACCATAGGTTTTATTCGTTCCTCTGCCAACACCGTTTGTTACCCAACAGCGATCCTCACTCTCCATGATATTTCTCATTTTAAAACATCCACTGACTGTCCCTGTACTCCTAAGTTCTTACTTTGGCATCCTAAGGAGCTTGTACTCTCCCAGTGAGACAAACTCCTTTAAACCCTTCTTTTCACTCATTCCAATTACACTGTCTCTCCTACACATGAAACACAATTGATAGTCTTTACCAATCCTTACTAGTAAGGAAAAGTAACCCCTACGTGCTTGCCTTGTCCTTTCTACTCTCAGACACACTGTTACACTACATCACACTTCAGTTACTTTTGTTCTCAGCGCAGTCCAGCTCCTCCTGTTCTTCCCCTCCAAGTTCAACTCACACTCTGTCAGCACACAGACAATCTAAACTAAGCACTCCATTACAAAGATAGACCTGGAAGCTTTTATGTCAGTAATTCTCCTGTAAATCCTACTCACTTTCTGCTTAGCTTTTTTCTATATGTGACACCGGTTGTTTACCAATAGGGATTCGTATGTTAGCTTAAGAACCATTACATTAATTTAGCAAAAGCAATCTATGAGGGACAGCTCTAACACTTGCCATTTCAACTTCAGTAGGTGAATAGTTTTGTTTGCCCCAGTAATTCTGCACTGGGGGCATAACAGAACATTTTTATCTTCTGCCTCCATTATTTTGCCTCACAAGAAGCACGGGAGTCCCAGTAGAATACTTCCACCTTTTGCACCCAGCAGGCGCAAGGACATCTTTGTCAGATTCCACTTATGTGGCTTTCAAAGTTGCTCACTAGGGTCAAATAAGCAATGGAAATTTCCCAAATTGGGGAAAAGCAGCTGATAGTCCAACGTCTCAGTAGTGAAGCTGATGGTGGAAAATGAGAAAGAAGTAGGTGGGCACTGGACTGCCCTAGATACCACTGAGCATGCCCAAAGGGACACGAGCATATCTTAATAATGAGTCCTTGAAAAAGAGTATGGATGCTGCTGTACTGCACGTGTCTGAACTGTTCAAATGTAGAACCTGAGCTCTGAGGAGGCACACTTCAGATCACATCGAGCTAAGCGGTTATTTAAGGGCTATGCCTGTTAAAACCTGTGGACAGGAATGTCTGCCTGTAGATCTGGTTGCCATTTCAGCATTACTGCATCGTTCTCATTTCAGTTTTTACCAGTATAACTGACATCAGCACTGTATGTACATTCTGTCAGCTGAAGGAACGCAATATTTTCCCAAGCATTTCAATGATTTTCTGAGCACTCAAAGGTTTCTTGCCTGACTGTTTTGCTCTCTTGGTTTCTATGCAGCTGCGCTGTGACCTGGGAAAGCAGAGAAGTGCTGAATGCCTCCCTATACCTATAACATAAAAGCAACTCAAGCCATTCCTATTTGTCTCCTCAATTGTTAAATGACTAGAACAATCCCAGCACTGAACAGCAATCTTCAAAACGATTTCTGGCTTGGGAATAGATCCTGTGTTAGCAAAGGGCAGGCACCACTATGGAACATGCAATTGTTCTGTAGGTTTAAGAGCAACAGTGTAGGCTGTTAGCAGCTAGTTGGTTTCACAGCTTGGAAACATTCCTGGACATACTTAACTTACTTGGGTAGTACAGCCTATGCCTATAGCTACTAACGTAATCCTACAGTGCAAGTTAAAAAACAAATGTAAACCCTTCAAATAAACAGAATAAAAAATCACTTTGCAATTAATTGCATCTTGCTTTTCTCATCTCATGGATCAGAAAGACTGCATGAGGAGAAATTATTTTGTGTAATAACAGCTCTAGCTAGAAAGTACCACCCCAAAAGCTTTCCTAACCTACAGATGAGTAAAATTTTCCACAGAAAGATGACCTTGCATTTTGTAAACAGCGTGGTTCTTTTTTGTTTTTAATTAAGAGGAAGCCTGATTAGCAACTAAGCATCTGCCGCAGCCCTGACATGAGAAGGTCTCACTGGTCCTGACAAGGACCTCTCTCTTCTGAGATCTGCTGCCACTCTAAAGACCCAGAGGCCCCATTTCACCTCAGCAGCACTGCTCAGCCTCTGCCTAACCTACATCAGAACAGCACTGGCCTGCAGCTCAGCCACAGCCCCACACATGCACTCCAGGGATCCAGACCCCAACTCAGCGACTGGCTTGAAGTCTGTTTCAAATGACTAGATTTGCTTGTAAGTTTGGACACAGCACCTGTTTCAAAATCCCGACCAAAATTTATGCAATGACCAGCTGCAGACAAAGCCTTTACACAGAAGAATTAATCACAGATACCACGTATCACATCATATCCCAGCACTGCTGTCATAAAGACACCAAGGGAGAATGACTCAGAACTGAGAGGTGAGAAGAATAAGAAGTGCTGAAGTACATGGGGCACGCGGGAAACGATAATGGGAGAAGCAGCACCATAAACTGACCTGGTATGGATCTTAAGCTGTGATGGCTGAGCAAATTTGGAATGACAAATGCCACATTCATAAGGTTTTTCTCCTGTATGCGTCCGCATGTGAAACACTAACGCTGTTTGGGAGCTGAGGATCTTCCCACAGACAGAGCAGAGAGGGCGTTTCACTCTGCCTTCGTGCTTCCGCACATAATGCGTCCTCACATCTCTCTTTCTTTTAAAAGTAGCACTGCAAAGGCTGCAGGCAAACTGCCTTTCGTCAGTGTGGACGCATGCTCGGTGCTCCTTCCAGCTGTTGTAACTAGCAAACGACTTGCTGCAGATGTCACACTGGTAGACTTTACCAGGCAAGCACTGATGGATATCTCTGCAGTGATCCACATACTTTTTCCGGGAAACAAACTGCTCGTTACACTCATTGCATCTTATTACATAGGCTGATTTCTTATTCGTCTCACTTTTATTTACCTTCTTTATTTTAAATTCTTCAGCTGATTCACGTTCTTCAGCACCTTTTTCATTGGAGCACTCATCATCCTCATCATCTTCCTCAGTAAAGGCTTCATCGTTAACTCTAGTAGCTTCGACATCTGAATACTCTGCTTCATAATCTCCCTCTTCCTCTCCCTTCACACTCTTCCCACCTTCAGCTTCATTCCCTTCTTCACTCAGCGTTTCCATTCCTCTTTGAGCTTCCGTATGTTTCTCCTTCTGTTCTTCTTGCAGTTCACTACAGTCTGCCTGTGTAACAGCTGGCCTTGCAGGCTCTTCCTCCCGACTTGCAGACTCTTTGTGCATTGCATCCTTCTCTAGCACAGCCTCTGGCATCCCATCCCATATCTCCCTGTCACTATCTTTGTCACAGCTTGCTGCATTTGGTCTGTGAGTAGGTGGAATTACCATCCAGTAGACTGGCATAAGTTTCCTCTCTCGCCCAGATTCATGGACTTTTCTGTTAAAACAAACAAACATGGGGAACAACTTTAATAGGTTCAACTGCTTCAGTTCAGGCATGTTTATCTTAGAGGAGCTGTTTCCTTTTAGCTGTTCTTCACACCATTTAGAGAACACACAGCATAATTAGAGTGCCAAATGGGAATTTTGCATGGAGCTAGACCAGGCAGTTAA
Organism: Centrocercus urophasianus; assembly: GCF_019232065.1. Classification (NCBI taxonomy): domain Eukaryota; kingdom Metazoa; phylum Chordata; class Aves; order Galliformes; family Phasianidae; genus Centrocercus; species Centrocercus urophasianus. The sequence goes on from NW_024884179.1 coordinate 8,884, forward strand.
AGAAAACTAAAATATCTGAGCCCATCAAGGACAGTCTCTGAAGTATACATATTTGTCACCTGGCTACAACCAAAACACAGACTGTATATTTTCCACCAAAACAACAGTGGACAGTGTAAGAAATGAAGGACTCAAACCAAGGAAAATACAGATTAAATATATGAAAAACAAAACAGAGCCCCTTGCAAGTCATCTATTGCAACTGTTAATTCTCCTTATCGCTAGTCAGGGTGTGGAAAATGAACTGCAAAGGTTTTAAAAGCAAATCAGACACACATCTGCCAGAAATAACATCAGTACAGCAGAGAGAAACTTAAAGCACGTGAATGCACTGAATAGCTTTTACAGGCCCCTTATGGACTTGGCTTACAAACACAGAAACGTGAGAATTAACAGATGCATTTTCTTACTCAAACACAGCTCAACGTCCTCCTGATGGACCTTTGATTATTTAAAAACCAATAAATAACAAGCCCAGGTTCTAACAGCCCTCCTGCCTTGGAGAAGAGCAGGCCCTATGGCCAGTTTCCCTGCAATCACGATTCAACACGAGTTAGCAGAAAGCGTGCCCACAATGAAAGAGTCTACCAATCCTAGCCTACAGCTAAAATGCTAATATGTTTAAACACAACATTTTTCTTCTCAGAGATTAATGCACTTAATCTGCATTACCCTCAGTACTAAACATAATCCAAAATATTAAGCACAGTGCCAACTCAGATGTCCTCTGAAAAGCATGGGGCAGAAGTGCAGAAGAACAACACAGAACAACTTCCAATATTTTATATGTCTGCAGTTACCTGGTATAGCTACTGCCCTTTCCCTGCTTTCTCCATTTCACCACATTTTTAATTGACTTGATGGTATTTTTATATAATTTAGCACTCTAAATCTTCCTTTGGAGTGAATTATTAGTATCAGCACTTATTGGATATATTACTAAGAATCAGGAAAGCACTGACGTATATTTCAAGAAAGAGGAAAGATATTTTCACATGCATTTCAAACAGATGCCGATTCTTTTGGGATTCCAATTTTAATATCAAAATCTGAGGCTTCTGCAAAAGACCTCTTTGATTCAACAGGAAATGCTTGCCTGAATTCCCAGTTTGGGAAACCTCAATCCAGACTCAGAATTTGATGAAGTAACCTGAAAAAAATCTGTACAGATTTCAACACCCGCCAGATCAAGCCCAAGGAATTCTCCAAGTGAAGCTTTTAGGACTTCAGAAATGCTTCCACCCTGCTGCTCACAAACAAGTGAGAGCTCATACACACAAACACAGAATGCTGTACCTCACATGAGTCTTGTAAGCAGACCTCTGAGCAAAGCTGGCAGGGCAGCGCTCGCATTTATAAGGTTTCTCTCCCGTGTGTGTTCGGATGTGGACCGTCAGGCCACACTTGGAGCTGATGAGCTTGTCGCAGTACGGGCATGCCTGCGGGTCCCTCTGCTTCTCGTGCACCCTCTGGATATGATCATTTCTGTCCTTCTGATGCTTGAACCTCTTGTCACAAAACATGCAAGAGAAGCCCTGTTCAGCGCTATGAACAGTGAGGCAATGCTGCCTCAGGTTCTGGTGGCTGGAGAAGAGCTGCTTGCACATGTTACAGCTGTACTTGACAGACAGATTAACACCATGCTTGAGCTCCATGTGCATCTGGTACTGCTTGATAACATGGAATGATTCACTGCACTTCTCACATGCAATCTCTGGCAAGACTTCCGCCACATGCTGCAGTGATCTCTTACGTTTGGTTTTACTGCTAAGATCAGAAATCAAACTGTTTCCACCTTCCCACTGCTCAGACAGCATATCCCTAACTACTACGCAGGCTTCCTTTGACCCAGTCTGACTCACGGGAGAGTGAGCATTCCTCTGCTCCAGACCAATGACATCCATGCCAAGTCCGCCTCTGTTATCTGTTCTGTCACATTTAGGTAGCTTTGCTGTACTAGATTTTTCTTGTGGAAAAGCACTGCCCTCTTGCTCCAGATTTGCTGGTTGGCCTTCAATGAGTTCACAACCAGCCAGCAACTTGTTATGCTTTTGCCTCTCCCAGAGCTTCCTCTGCATGGGTACTGCCACCACTTGGGAACAGCTACTCAGTTTGCAGTCCTCTTGCTGGATGCGAGGCCACTGTTGCACACCATTTTCACACAGCTGATCTTTCAGATGGAGGCTCAAATCTAAACCCTTCTTTCCCTCTGCTCTCACTTCTTCACAAATGTCAAGCAAGTCCTTGCACTCAAGCCTTTCTGCTATTTCTTTCATTCGTTGCAGTTTTCCTGCTTCAATCTCCACTTCTGCAGTATAGATGAATTCCAGAAAGGAGGTGAACTCTTCTGTGTAAATGTCTTGCAGAGTCACTGTGCAATTCTTGGTGTCCAGCATCTCATCATGCAGGAAAAGCCCCTTAAAATAATTGCTGGAAGCTGCCAAGACAGCTTTGTGAACCAGAAACTCCTCTTGAATTCCTAGATGTTGCGTGTGCACTGTCACGTCACAGAGATGACCGAACTGGTACAGAGAATGCAGTGCCCTCAGGAGATTAGGAGCTGCAACCTTGGACTTCATTAGAATTTTCTTCTTCTCCATCCTGCCAGAAAAAGAGACAGATGTTTGAATGCTTGTTCTTCCACGAATTACCTCTTCATTCACATACAACATTAGTCACTTACATAAAAAGCTCAGTGGAGTGCTGTGTCCCAATTCCCAATTTACAAGATGTACTAAATGCCTCAAGGTTACTTCTGTCAGTGCAACTGTCATCAGCAAACACAGATTATGGTTTATTGCGGTCACAGATGAAGATTTACTCTCTAGGATAATCCTTCAGAGCCAATATTCTGGAGTGCAGATGGTAACAGTAACAAAATGCGAGTAACATAATAACGTGACACTTCATATAAGCACTTTTCAACATCAGAGGTCACAGCAATTCACAGTAAAAATAAGCAACCTTCCCCATGTCTGTTGTATCAATGGGGGAATCAAAGTACAGCAGGTCACTTCCAGTTGTTTCCAGGCTGGTGTTAAAGCAAAGCCTGTATTTTGGCAACCCCACACCAGGCTCTACTCACTGTGACAGGCAGCTCCTCGTCCAAAGCAGGGCAGAAATGTCTGGACCTCAATCAATTTTGTTTCTGTTTCGCTCCCCTCCACATAAGCAATCAGACCTGGCGGTTAAAAAAGAGAATTAGAAAGCTTATATTGTACTCAGGCACTTAAAGAAATGCAGAAAACGTACAGGGACAAATTATGTATCTGGAAATGTATACTTTTCTTCTTCCTCTGAGGAGGCAGCAGTATTTTATTTGGAAAATATTTCCAAACAGCCTGCTCCTTCTCTGTCATCAAACAGCGAGGTCAGAAGTTTTCTGACATCTTGATGATTTCGCAAAGAACAATTTGCACTTTCCCATCAGCTCAAGGGACAGATGCCACGCATCATTACAGTAAACCACATGCCTGAGAGCACTGTGGCTTTCCTATCTCAACCATTATACGACACCTATAACTCTGCAACAAGAAGTCTCATTTACCCTCGCCCATAAAGCACAGCAACGTTGCTGACACCCGGACTGAAACCTTTAGATGCTCCTATAATATGTGATCTGATACAATCTGATATTCTAAGCTTATATTCCTGATACAATAGAGTTTCTAAATGCCTGTTATTTAGCACATTTGCAACAGATCTGTCACCAAGGGAAGAACCTTAGGCCAAAATAAACAGACAAAGTAGCTTGCTATTGCTGAAAGACTCTGCTTAGGGTTGGCTTGCTGTGCTTGCTTTCACTCCTCATCTGAATTATGTTTGACATTACATTAAATACATCCCTGGCAGATATAAGCTGTCTGATTAAGAAGACAAATGTGTCTTCAACATACAGCACTAGGAAGTTGAATACAGTACAAAGCCTAGAGAGAACAGCTTTGAATAGCAAGCTTAAGAGATAGCTTTGAGAACACTCTTCCTATTACAAGCTGCAGCAAGCACTGCAGAGGATAATCATCTTCTAATCTGTAAGGCGTGCTTCATAACTTGTGACATCCCAAATAACAGTTTAAGAACTGCATTTACAGGTTTCAGGTGCCATTAAGAGTCACAGGAACGTGTATTGTAACGTTCAAGGAAACAAGGGGGATTTCTACGAGACACTAAATGTCTGTAATACCTCAATATCTGTCTCAGGAGTTTGATCCTGAGTCCTCCCTCCTATGAGCTTTTGTTGAGAAATCCCACCCAAATGAGTGGGACTGCTTGGGATCTCAGCCTTCCTGCTCAGCTGCTGCAGAACTTCCCACCTCCCCTGTCTGCCAGTTCAAAGATGTTTACTCAAAGAAAACAAACAAACATTATTAAAAGACAAATACTTTGGAGAAGCAGCCAAAAGAATGAGTAAAGACAAAACAGGTGCTGAAAGAGACCACTGAAACTGGAAGTTGTGGAGGGATGCACAACATAGCATCAACTACATTATATCAGAAAAGGACTACTTATATCCAGATTCCTCCAAACATCTAATTAACACTTTCTCTGTCTTATGAATGCTGAACAGTGAGGACAGTCTTAGTGAATGCATTCAGCACTGTTTTGCACCCTGTGTTGACCACGATTTTTGCAACCTGCTGAAATACTATTGCTACTACTAAATATTTACCCTGCAAAAGGAACAAGGAGTGCTTGCAAGCTGCAGGAAGAAACGCAGATCCAGAGGCTAATGCCTATACTTAGACCACAAAGTCACAAGAACTACCATCTAATCTGTTCCCTGACTTGCCCTTCTCAGTGTTTTCCAGTACATCATTCCTCACGTCCGAGCAGAGCTGACAGTACTGAGAAGCTCAGTGATCAGTAAAGCTTAAGGAAATCAATGAGCAGAGCATGTGCTAATTTTCTCCTCCTCCTTTTTAAGATCCCCATCTGAGATAAATTCTCAGTACAAGCTCACATGTGAACTCAGCTAACACTTAGATCTGATACAGAGCCAAACAGAGAGGTTTGTTCCAACATGATCTCGTCAGTTCATCTGGTTCTAGATTAAATCAGGCTGGGAACTGTTCACTGAAATGTCTTTCTAATGAAAAAAATACCACAAATAAATCAATTCTCACCTTTTTGCTTCTTCAGAAGAAAACGAGACTGCTTTTTGTTACTGCTTGGACAGGAAACTTAACTTGAGTTTTCTCAAGCAGTGTTGAATAATTTGTTTTCTCACATTTTACTTTCATGAGATGAGATAAGAATGTCACTGCAACTGTATTGAAACACTGTCTAAGTTGCTTTCTTATTATTTTTTCTTTTCCTGAAAACTTGACAGTAGAGAGTTTTTAAACATGTTGCTTTCCTTTGTGTGGTAAGAAAGCCTCTACTGTTTATATGTCATTAAAGCTTATTGACAAGAGAATATTTACGAGGCATTCCCACCCAAAGCAATAAGAACAAGGGTGACAGAACTGTGGTAAATCATTCCCTTATTTAATCAAAGGGAGAGATGCATTTTATGCATTTTGAGTTAATGTTGACTTGAAATAACAGCCAGCAATCAAATAGAAAAAATAATGGTAACGTAATTATTAATGCAAGGCTTAATCTGGTCCCTCCACATACAAACACAAGACATCTCAGTATTCATAATCCTAATTTTGGCTCCTAGCCACATCACTAAAGCAAGCTTCCCCAATCCCTTTTGCTTTAGCCAGCCCAAATCTCAGAACAATTGGCACTTCTCTTTCCTGCAGAACTTATATGCCTTATGTATGTAACCTTAACCCTGCAGAGTGGCAGAACACAAAACTGCTCCTGGCTCACGAAACCAGCAGCAAAAACGAGGAGGCAAAAGAAGCTAACAGCCCTAATGAATATCATCCTGCTTTACCTTGGAGCTACTTCTGAGATCAGGCAGCAAGTTGCTAGCTTCAGACACTGACTTCTGGGAACTCAAAGAATTTGGATGGATGCAAGACTTCCAGAAAATTAGACTAGAAGAACCACTGCAAAAGCCAAAGCATATTTCTCTTTAATCACAGTACCTAATAATGCCGTTAGAATAAGTCCAGCTGTTTTCAAAATCAAAGCCTAGTAATGGCTTCTAATCCACAAGAAGAGATCAGTGTTTTTTTCCGTGCCCCTCTTCTTTTTAATGTTACAATGATGCATTCAACAGTATCTCCCTAATTAAATTCATAACTTCTTTATGAATTAAATGAAATTAAAGGAAAACTGCGCCAGTAAGAGCAACAGTAAATGTTTCTAAAACAGAATTGTTTCTTGGCTTTCACTGTTTACCTCTACTTGGAGATTTTTATGGGCCAGGGCCTTAACTGATGTGATACTGTACAGCTCATCAGAAGTGAAGACAGTAACAGCATCCCCATCTGTCTGGGGACAAAGAATACAAGAAAGGTCTAAAGGCACAATTTTCGATAAGCATGCCACTCAATTTATTTCATGCTCTGTTTTTTGCAAAGTACACATAATCTTCAGTTGCTTGAGTCTCCCCAGGTCTTTTAAATGAAATCCTAAATTTCTAATTAGGGAAGAGAAACTTATTCCCTAACTTATCTTGCCAGGGAGGGATCCTTTACAATCTTGACAGCTGCTTGCATATAGGAACCCCTTTACCTACTGACAGAAGAAAAGGAGACCTCCTCTGACCAGCTGCTCTTCGCAGAAGCTGTCCAAATACCTCTGTAAAGTGCTGGTACAGCATGAGAGCATAGGTTTACTCCTGAATGCCTTGTCTAAAACTTTCCCGAGTAAGATGAAGGTGGGTAGACTTTTTGTCTTCCCCTCCCCCAATCCCCCATCAAGTCAGACAGCATTTTGAGAGTGACTGTGATGATAAAATGTGAATGACAGGAAGATAATTAACTACCGTAAGAGAAAAAGAACATGAAGAGGGCATAAATAAGTGCTGGAATTACTCACCTGCATTAACCACCTGGAAAATCAAGTTTATTCACACAAATTCCCACACCGGGTCTAGCAAGCTGTCAGAGCAGCGACAACACCCACACCACACCTGTCACAGCCAGAAATCAATTCAAATCGCTCTTTCTGTGAGAAAATCGAGGCCACCCACCCAGGCCGTAGGGCTGGGACACCTCGGGACATATCAAGCTTCGCCGCGGCGCCCAGGCCTCGCCTCCGCCACGCTCCCTCACGAGGCGTCGAGCCCGGCCCGCGGCCCAGCCAGCTCCGGGCCCTCCCTCGCGGCAATCCCCGGCGGGCCGCGCGTCCAATTGCCCTCACCGACCCCTAGGTCCCGGCCTGGCTCGCCGCAGCCTTTACCCTACCGTGCCCCACGCGAGGGTCGCGGCTGCCGCGCTGCTCTCGCACCGCCTCTGGGAGAAACCACCTTCCCCCCGCTGTTTCGCCGCAATGGTCCTGCCCGCCTGCCCGAAAGCAACATGGCCGCCCTCGGCTTCGTCCCCGCAGCCGCTCAGCCTTTCCGCCATCTTGAGTGAGGGAAGCGGCATGTCAGGAGCGGGCGGCCATCTTGGGCGCGGGGGTTTGCCCGCTACTGCTCGCTTTCGAGGCCCGTTTTTGGATTTGTGAGGGAAAGGGCTGCTGGGCGGGGAGAGGGAAGCTTGGAAGAATAACGAAAACGAAACCAAGCCAGGCTTCCTGGGTGAAGAACCCGTGCTGCAGGCTCAGTTGCCCACTGAGGAGAGGCACGGCGGCCCTCCTGCATGCCTGCAGCCCCCAGGCCAGCCCTGTCCTATGTCCAGAGCTGCTTGCCTGCAGCCATGTTACCCAGAGAGGGGTTTTTGTTGTTCTGCAGCCAGGCTGCTTCAGGAGAGGCATATAGATGATTTCTCTTGCTAGGGGGAGACAAGAGGGAGGAAATGCACAGCTGTAAGATGTTTTCTGACCCTCAAAAAGAAAATCTCAGATCTCAGCGCAGTGCGTTTGTGCAAGTTGTGTGAAAACACTTTTTTTTTCCCATGAGAAAGCGAGCTGGATTTGCTGATATCTTCCAGAAGATCGGGTTGCAGGGCCTCAGTTCTGCAAACAGATCCAAGCTGGAAGCCAGGATTTTGTTTGCCTGTGTCTGGGGCTTTACTGTCTCTCTGCATTGCCAGGCTGGATGACAATAAAATTAACAGCTTCTGTGGGGACTTTGTTTTTCTAACAATTCATATATGTCTTCTCTAGGAAGAGCTGGTTGAAAAAATGCATAAATGTAAGAAGCTTTTGCTCAACTCCTTTCAAAACACGGAAAAAAACATCCAGTTGACTTAAAACCACTCTGTTTTCCTATCTGCAAAATGAAGTATTTCACAGTTCTTGCTCAAAATACATCCCAAAGACTTGCATCTGCCATTGAAATCTGTTAGTGCCAGAACCATTAAACAGAGAAACCACCTGAAACTGAAAACTGGTGCCTAAGAGAAGGTCTTTGTGGTTGATTTTGAAATGGCCCATGGGCTTGCAAAGGGCACTGGGTTGCCTGATGCTGTCTGGGCACCAGCAGGGCTGGAAGACCCATCTATGCATCTCATTGAGTTATAGAGAACACAGCCTTAGATGGGCTGCAGAAGATGCCAAGTTAACGTGTCTTTGTCAAGTAGTTCTGTGCCCTAAGAATTTCTGTTTTTACTCAGAAATCTCAAATAAGATGTAGTTAAATTGCTCATGTTGCCAATGGCTCCTCACATTGTTGTTCCTAAGAATCAATAAATGTCTTACCTCATGATGTAGCTTTCTCCAACAGCTAGATCCAGCCCTCCACATCTCTCATTATGGATACTGGTTGATTACATCTAGTGATTAGATTTATAGTGATCATACGTCCAATTTAAGGGCATAAGCTTTTGTTGGGTAAACCTGCTCTTCGGAGGGGACTTACATCTCCTGCAGCCACTGTTCCTGCAGCACAAGACTGCTTCTTGTCTGTAACCCAACGTGGTTAGCTGGAAAGGCACTCCACAAGCTGTCCTTTATCATGTGAATTGGTTTTAAACAGCTGATGGATGTGACAGGTTCACTCTGTGGGCTGCCAACTACTTAAAACACACAGGTCTTTTTCCCAGTACAAATCGCAGATAAATTCCTCGTGGAAACTATTAAGTTAGCTCAAGTGGAAGTTTTAATCTTTAGCTTGCAAGAATGTTGGACGGTGATTGTAATTCCTAGAAGTAAAACAAATTCTGCAATTTATGATCTTGCTATGAGGCCAGCATCACTGGGACTTATCATGCTGTTTGCCTTTATTTTCTGTGCTTCTATTACACAAATTTGAACCTGGATCCTGGAATTAGCAGGCTACTGGCCAAATATTAGAAAACATCCACACAGTTATGTGGCAACAAGACTACTGTCGGAAAGAGAGAATAAAAATATTTAGAATAAAAATAACCGGGGGAAATTCAACTGACTTAGGCTTGTGTAGGCCAAGAGGCAAGTCTTGTCTGATGGATTTCCCACTGAGGAGCGTGCGCTTCCACTGCGAATTTGGTTTTCATCACTGATTATTTTGTTTGTATTCGGAGAATGTTTCTATTGTCAAGATACAGCTCTCGGAGCAGAAAGAATGAGCAGCAATATGAGTGATCCATGCTAAAATGTCAGGATAATATTCCTGTATCTTAGCACAGGGGAATGGTGTTTGCTTTTACTTTATCTGAAACCTGGTCTGTTCAACAGTTCTCACCCAGAGGAGTTGGGAGGGAAGATGAAGTGCCAGACTCCTGTCCAATTTAGTCTTGCTTTCACAAGACTTGAGTGAATTGCTGCAAAGAGTTGGCAGCGCTGTTGTATGGGGTCATGCTGCATGTCAATCCTTGTGGGTCCCCTTTGGAGGAATGCTCCAAACATTGCTTTTGCATACTGAGGGCCTTCAGGAAGCAGGGCAGGCTGGATTTCCTGCTGCCAGTAGTGTATTTCTGAGGTCAGAGAAGAGGAACTTGGCTCTCCACGTGTCCTGGGTGCTCAGATGCACTTTGAGTGTTGTTCATGAGTTACTGCATGGCTTCTTAGGGCAGAATATCAAGCCCTGTCTCCCTCATCTCTAAGAAGTATCCTAATTTCTGGAGGGAAAGAGAGAGGGCGAGTGGCTTATTTGCTCTCTCTCTAAATCAGGAACTCTTTTCTGAGCGTTTCAACGGGAGGGATGAAACCATCTGAGAGTTGGGAGGGAGGTGTCTGAATCCTCTCAGGCTGAGGAACGTGCTGAACCCAAGAGCCCTGTGCATGGAATGACTGATCTCAATGCAGGGGTGCTGCAATACAGCAGGGCACAACTCATGTCATCCTCTCAGCCAGAATACTGCGAAGTCCAGAAGAGAGCCTCAGCCTGGGAAGCCAGATTTTATCTATTTCCTTTGCCTGGGTGTGAATGCCTTGGGCTTTGATCATGGTGAATAAGACCAGGAAAAGAGGAAACGTTGGGAACCAGATCTGACCCAAGATTTTCTGCCAGCCATGTCACTCCACTGTGAATGCCAGTCCTGCTTTTGGGCACCGAGGTCTTTGATAAGAAAAGTGAGGAATGGAAATGCAGTGCTCCAAATCCCAGGCTAATTGCTGACCTGTTCCTTCCTCTCTGAAGCCCACAGGAAAGCTCCTGTACCCAAGAGTAAGCGCACGAAGGGAAACAGGCTCCTGACACAGGGAGAACTGCTGGAATGGTTATGCAAAGTGATTCCTGGAATCTGGGGCTTGCGTAAAGCCTCCCAGAAAACATCTGTTCTTACAGCTCTTCCAAAGAAGACCTGTTGTAAAAGCTGTGCTTGAGTATAGCTTACGCTGGGGCACATTTGGAGAAGCCCCAAACCGTGCCCTGGCAATGCAAGACAAAACCTCACTGCACCTCTCCTCTGGGCAGCAATCCTTTCCTTGTGGCTCCGCCAGAGGATGCTGCAGACTTCAGGAAGAGTCCTGCAGCGCAGCTTGTCGTTCACAGCATTCTGAAATGCACAACTGGTCTCTCACTGATACAGTCCCAGCCTCCTGGAATGCAAGATGAAAGGACTGCAATGCCCAGGCCATCCGAAGTTAACCCTGCGGCTTGCTGGGGCTCAACCCCTTTGCAAGCAGGGAGTGGGGATGGAGCAGGTCCACGAAGGGTGTCCTTAAGGAATGAGCTGTCAGCAGGATCAGTGCTGGGCTGCCCCTTTGCCAGAGAGAGAGGAAAGAGAGGAGTTAAGTGGTTAAGGAGCCAGGAATCGGATTATCCTGGAAAGGGCAAAAAAAAAAGTCCGTTTTGAACAGTTTCCTTGGGAGATAAGTCCATCCCATGCTGTTCAGATGACTGTGACATTGAGAGGAATCCAAGCACGTGTCTGCCAGAGCATTTGAGGAGGAGAGGGCTTCAAAATGCATTTTTCCCAAGTTTGGAGCTGATGAAGCTGAAGCTCTGCTGAACGGGAGCCAAGCCACCACTCAGCAAACCTTCGTGTTGTCCCCAAAATGGAGACAGAGCTTTCAGCATAGTCTACAAACTCAAATTCCAGACAAAGTCCTAATGAGAAACAAACAGCAGACTTTTGGTCTCTGTGTCAGTGGTACATACTGGTCAGGCTCAAATGCAATTCTCCGTAATACATTCTGACGTATGGTTTTGCTGCAAATCAAAGATGCCGTATGTGCTCCCTGTTACACTGCTTTAAGTCACAAGAAGCTGGAGTTGGGTATGTTGTGGAAAAAGGTTCTGTTAATGCCCTTGTAGCAGAGAGGCTGCAGCTAGCCACAAGGAACCTCTCTCAGGGTGACACAGCACGGTCAGTGATAAACAGGACAGCAGGTGAGATGGACTAACAGCTCCTCCCGGCTTTGGAAATCGGTGAATCTGTGAATTATGGGAAGCAGTGTTTTTTCCATCTACTTTTACTTTGCAGCTCACCCCTGCGTTCAGGCCCCTGCGACACGATATATTCCCACGGCTTTGGAGGGGCTGCTTTTGGGTTAATTCACTGCAATCCTGACACCACGCTCTTGACAAGTGGTGTGCTGGGCGGATGGGAAACAAGATGTAAGAGGTGCCTCAGCAAATGGTTTGCTATGTTACCAAATAAATCCCCCACGCAGTTCATCCCTTACATGCTCTTGTTTATTACACATATTTAAGCTGTTGGCACACTGTGACCTTCTGCTTCGCCCTGTAACTTTGAGAGAAGCAAGATATTTTAACCCGTAATAAACTACAGGCATCTCCCCCAGCAATTGCCTTTGCGAGCCCATGATTTCCTATCCTGCTCTAGGAAGCACTGAAGGTCTGATGCAGCTCTGGAGACCTCAGCCAACTTTTCCTTCTCTATGCAAACCTTTTTTTAACTCCATAACTCTTCCTGTTTCCAGTCAAACCTATATTTAAATAGTTTGCTGAGTCTGGGGCTCGGTGAAAGAGGTCTGTCAAGAGACTACAAAGCAGGTGGGTGATGTTTAGTCTCTGACCAGCAGACACTGCTGATAGCTACAGGATGCTGGTTCTTTCCCCTGCTGGAAACAAACTGCCTCCTGTTTAGTTACAGGCACTTAAATATTAATAAAAAATGTAATCAGCAAAGGGGGAGAAAACAGTTTATTTTTTTCCTTTCCTCTCCTGCATAGAGCCAAATGCATTTTAGAGTAAATTAATATTAGCACCTTGCTCCAAGCCAAAAGAAATAAAGCAGAAAATCAAAGTTATTCTTAACGCCAAGAAAATTGCAATTTCTTGCCAGATTTGCAGTCCCAGCCTCACGCTGCTAATGTTATCCTTTATTTTGACCAAGACATCATTAACATAGCTGCTGACTAGACAAAGGTGATGCCAGACAAACTTCACCTGATCCTAAGGGTCGACCGATGGGATTTTTCAAGAAAGAAACACAAAAAGCCAAACAAAAGGGCCTCATGAGAGGCTTCTGCAGAGTCAGAGCTGATGGGACAGAGGGAAATTGGTCTCCCAATGGGATGGGCAAGGGCTCTTTTGCAGTGACAGCTGAATTTTTAATTGATCCATTTATTTGCCTTGCTTGACCTTAAACTCACCTGGTGCCTGCAGGTTGGCTCTGGCACCGCAATTCCTGCTCTGCATCACTGTGGATCCCCAGAAGCTGTGCCACTGACCTTAATCCAGGTGGGAGAGCAGGCCCAGAAGAGCGGTCTTAGCCTGGGAAAGGTCTATCAATCCAAATTCTTTGGCAGTAGCGGAGAATTTAGGTTTGCATCTGATTTTTCTGATGGGCCTGAACTGATGTCTGGACCCAACTGATGTTCAAGGAGCTGAACTTTTTGCCTTGGGCGTTCCCATACCTCCAGCAGCGATCGCTTGCTCCCAGCTTGGGCTGAGAAATGTCCTTTCAATCACCAGATTGGGCGTGGTGGTTTTGCACGATGAGTAAACACCAAATGCAGCTGCCTGGAGAAATAAACACCTGGCAAAATATTTTTGGAGGATTAGTCATTGTCTGTGTGTTTGGGAAGGTTGCATCCCCAGCTGCACAGCGCATGTCATGGCGACCCTTCCTGAACCCGTTCCTTTGGATGCGTTCCTGATTCTGTTGTCGAGCAGCTTCACACACAGCGTGCCCATGGTTTTTCAGCATGGATGCTGCCTTTCTTGTATTGCTAGGTGTAGTTGTGGGGCAACAAAATGTCCCAAGAATTGGTTAGAGCCAATGGTCAAAGCACGCTGGCATGAATTTACGTGTGGCTGCACCCCAGGAGGACAATCCCTGCTTGTAGCTGCTGGGATCCCGTGGCACAGACTTCTTGCAGCAGGCTTGTTCCTTTGGCCAGAAATCTGGGTTAACGTCAGCACAAGGAGCCACATGCAGAGCTCTGGGATTTCATCCAAGAAACCTGATCCACGTGATTTGAATTACAGATAAACAAGCAAAAACGCTGCAGAAGGGGAAGGGAGAGAGAGCATTGGGAAGGCACGACGATGGGAGAAAGCTACTTGAAGAGGGCAGGCTGTACACTGCCCACACGTTGGTGGCAGTAGGTGACAGCAGCTGTCTGCAGCCCATGCTCAGGGAATTTGTACCCCAGTATCACCTCTACATTTGCTGCTTTGGGAAAGATGCACCAGGTAGGGCTTCAGCTGCCTGCACACCGTTACAGCGCAGTCCCCAAATCCCAATTTTTAGTGACTGAGATGCAGCTGGATCAGACAAATCAGCCATCATCTTGCAGTGGCAACTGCAGATCAGCAGCATTTTCTGTCAGGCTCAGAGAAGGCTCTTCCTAGTTGTAAAGCCCTGGATAAATGCATTCTCACCTTGCTTCTTGCTGCAGAGAGATGATTTGGAAGCAAATTACAGCAGCAGCATGGAGAAGGGCACGGGAATGCTTGGCAGCAAATTGCTGCTCCCTGCAGTGGCAGCTGGTGAAGCACCTCACGTTTGCCAGCAATAGACATGGCTGGAGCCTGCCTCCCAAATACGTGGTTCACATGGATACCAAACTGCAGTGCCTCCTCCCCAGCCTCTGTTTTTGTTTGCAGTTAACAGTTTATCACATTATCTGTCGACACTAAGTTCAGAAGGTCTGTAATTTGCAACATCACCTCTGATCCTACCAGGAACCCTCACAACTGTCTATCAGCTATCAAAAGGAACGAGAGACACAAAAGCTTTGGACTGTTTAAATAATACTGACTTTATTACTGGCTTCCCATTAGGTTATTAGATAGCAGATTAATTGGAGGCATGTGATGCATCTAGTCTAGCTACAATACCTCCCTAACTCGGCTTTGCTGGGCACAGGACCAGCCCAATGCAGTTTTCTTCTGCACCTTTCCCTTTTATTCCACCTCCCCTAGTTCCCTTGGACTGCATCTTGCAGGATGATGCTGGAGGAACATGGGACATTTTCATTTCCACGTGGTCCGCAGCAAGCATTGCTCTTTTCAAGTGGAATGTTGAGCTCATTAAAAACACAATTAATCCCTTTTTATCTATCAGTATTTGTTCCCAGCTCAGTCATTAAACGAAGAACAGAAGTTTTGTCCTGCTAGCAAACTGGTTATTTTTGGAATCCTACCAAGGAGTTTTTCTTTCCACCAAGCCGCCCTTGCCCTCTCCCAGTCCCAAAAGCTCCATATGCAAGTGGGAAATACTGAACTATTTACCTTAGAGAGTCACAGTGAAGGGCAGCAAAGGAAAAGAACAGGGAACTCATTCTGCTCATCGGTCTGGTGGTGCCATGGGGCTGGTGCTTAGCAGACCTGGCCTTGCCTTCTTCCTGGGCACCTTTGGTTCCATTACCTCCAGACAAGGGAAGAAGACAAGGCTTGCACAGGTTTACCCTGAGGTCACGGCTGTTTGCCAGCTCTGTGCCCATTTCCAATAGCTGTGTGGCACCATCTGACAGCCAGTTTTCCTTGCTGGCAGCACCAAGCAGGACCTCCTGCTCTACAAATGTGCAAATGAAATAGATAGATGTGTTTCCAGGCAAATAACTGATATGTATACACATATATATATATAAAGAGAAAAAAGTTTCCCTACTTCTCACACCTTTGAACAAAGCAGTGGTGACTTCTGCTCAGGCCATGAGCGCGTTGTTAAAAGCATCTGCTTTCACTTAAGGATCTTGAAGGATTACAGAACTCCAGGAACATGCAAATTCAAGAGCTATAGAAGTGCCAGAGTGGAGAAAGTTAAGTGTTCCCTTGAGGGCATTCAAGTTTACAGAGTTTTACTTCACTTTAATTAGAATCCCAGAACATCATCTACTGAAGGGCCTTTTCAGTTGTATTTTATTATTCTACATACTAAGTGTGCATATCCCTTTCTTGACCCCACAGAGCTGTATACCACAAAGTGAACTCAACTCAGATGACACTGGCTGGGTAACAAGAGCCCACGTCACACGAGTGTGCAAGTGATGCTGCTGTGCACAGGGATCAAAATGCATAGGGAGGCAAGTTTGACTTAAATTCCCCTGCAATGAAGACCTTTCAGTGCATCTTTAGTGTCCACCTATGTGTGAGTGCCCGGGCTGCCTTAAATGCACCCTGACCCTGCTGCTGGGGAATGCCTGCCTGTTCTGTTGCTGCAAGGAAAGCACAGCTAAATTCTAGCAACGCTGGGGCTGAACACAACAGTGCTGGCTGATATCCAGCTGAGGCTTCTGCTTTGGTTTTCTTTTCTTTTTTTTTTTTTCCTTTCTCAGATTGTGCATTGCAACTTAGCACCAAAATTGCTTCTTTTCTCTTTCATTGCTGCTTGTTGCCAACGTGATGGAGAACCCTATCTTGACTGCACCCTTTGGCTTTGGCTCAGGGACTTCATGCAAGCACCTCAGCCTTCAGCATCGTCCTTGGGCTCTATCTGCTTCCCATGTGCTGTGGTTTTAGAGAAACATATTTGAGAGCAGAGAGCGAGCAGAGTCAGGCTTTGTATGCAATTGTATTGCTTTCAGAGGGCCGGGAGAGGAAGGGCACACTGACAACTCATGCTGGCTGTGTGTGCCCATGTCCTGCTGGGTTTTCCCAGTCAGGCTCTGTGCTTCCCACTGTATCATTTTCCTTAGCTCGTTTTGGGAAAGAGGTCAAGGAATTTTGCTGAAATGTTCCCAAAAGGTTTGCCTACGGGGCTGCCAATATGAAGGAAAATCAGCGGCACTGGGAAATCTCAGGCATCCTCACTGTCACGGATTTTAATTTGTGCCAACACTGTGTCTGCAGATGGCAGTAAAGAATGCCTTTCATTCCTGGGAATGTGAGCAGTAATTGCGCTTTGGCCGCAGCACCTGCTTGCTTGCACCAAAATGTCACTGCGGCAGCACGAGCTGCCGGGACCCACAGGGAGCAGGGGCCTGTGGGAGAAGGGGAGCTTTGCAGGAGCACAGCAGGTGTTGCCCCTGCTCTGTTCAAGGCTTTGTAACCTTGGGGAAGTCCTTTTGGCTCCTTCCATTTCTGGGCTGGTGGCACAGGTGGGGACATGCTGCCCCATACCGCAGCCGGCACCGGCAGATCCCAACCCTGCCTGATGTACATCACCGTAGACGGATGATTTCTGGCTCTGCCTTCTCATGATTTCTCGTTTTGCTTCCTCTGTCTCAGTAAGAAAATATCATCCAGCTCATGACATTTCCTTGAAGTTGCTTGTGAGCTGTTCCCGGTGCTCACCAGGGCAGTGCTGCACACAGCCGGCAGGACCTGAGCCAGCTTCTCCACCCAGCGCCGGGGCTGATGCACTCCCCGGAGATGTGTTTGCCATTACCATGGCCTTTAAGGAGTCCTGGAACATGGTCTAATTTCATGTTTTTTTCCATTTGGTTTGCCAGTTTAAAGCCGTTTTCACACATGGCCAAAAATAACTTCATTTTTCTCACACGAGCTCTGGAAGCAGGGGCTTGTGTTGGTGAAAGGACACCAGGCATCCACGGGAGCAGCTGGGACGCAGCAGGTGCCTCCTGCCCACTATAGACCGTGGGGCAGGGGGCACACGGGGACAACCCTCAGGCAAAGAGGAGATGAATGCCAGTGCTGGATTGCTGTCACAGCTCAGACATCCCAGGGTCAGCCCCATGCTGCCCTCTCGTCCACCACATGTCATTGTCCCCGAGCCCCTTCTCACGGGACAGCTTTGAGCCCTGCTGAAAGCAGCACCAAAGGGAGGAGGCGAGATGCCGATGACCTCGCTGCTGATGTCAGAGCAGAGCTCTGCACTTCGTTGCCATGGCAATGGAGCGAGGACCACAACACACATTTTCTGGCACGACGTCAGCCGCTCCCACTGCATCCCAGGGAATGTTCTCACGGGACCGCGGGCTTCGCATGCTGCAGTCTCATTCTTGGGTTCCTCACCTTGCAGGTACCTCCTAGTGAAGCAAAGCCATCTGATCTCTGCTGCTCCTTCCCCCATAGGATGCTGTGCAGGAGTGGAGCTGATGATTAGAGATGCACCGTGGATGTGCCGGGAGATGCCAAGAAATACTGTGGCCCTGTGCCTGTGTGCAGCTTTTCTATGGCCTTGTTGTGATCTGGGGTCTTGCTTGAATTTTTCTTCTTTTTTTTTTTTTCTTTTGGAAACGGCTTCTCTCAGTGAATATTTTCAGCATCTCACAGTAATTTTCTGAAAATGACACCAAACCACCCGGGAGGTGTTTAACAGAGATGAATCAGCTTAATCAGGATGGGCACATGGGAACTCGGAGCCTCAGTGCAAAGGGCAATCTTAAGTGAAAAAAAGGCCATAGGGCTGTCACTGGGGGGAGCTGATCCCCAGGCATCCCATAGCTGCAGGCAAAGCCTTTGGGCACAGGCTCAGCACGTTGTGAGGCAGCTGAGGGCACGCATTTTTCCCTAAATCCTTCTGTGCGTCCCATCCTTAATTCCCCACTCCTTTCCTTCCTGCGAAAACAGGGGGAAGGAATGTTTGGGGTGTGAGGTCAGTGGGAAGGCTGTACTTGCCTCCATCTGGGCTTGGCTGGGGCTGGGGCATGCAGGTGGCCAAAAGGACGGGTGGGGGGATGTGGCTGTGAGCATCTCCTTCGCACCTGAATGACTTCTGGTGTTATTATTTGATCTTGTGCGAACTGAATGATTTAAGGCTGTGGAATTTTGCTCCTCCCAGAGAAAGGAACAAAGTGGCCAGCTCAGCCCCCTGGCTGCTGAGGTCCACAGCTCGCTCTCCACCTCTCTCCTCCTGCTGCTCCTTTTAGGATAACAATGGCAGGATCCAGATGCTTATCTGACGCTCCCACCGCCGCCCTCAGCTGAAGCACAGCGGCTGTGCAGGGGCACCGAGCCCAGTCCCGTTAGGATCAGGCTATCGAGTGAGAATTCACTGGGATTAGGCTTTATTGAGCAGAAGGCACCCCAGTGAAATGGCAAAGATTTCGCATGTGCATGGTACTAATGCACAGCAGCCACAGCTCCAGCACACATGGATTTGTCACCCGTTGGTAAATCACTAAAATACAGGCTAAAACTAAGCTGTGCAAAGGACAGAGATAGAAGAAGAAAAGTCCGGCTGCTGAGCTGCAGCTCCTGCTTGAGATTTCCTTTCCCTGTACCCATGTCCTGAGGACTGGCATTTCCAGCATCCACATATTGTGACGATGCATTGCAGACAGACAGTATTTCCCCAAAGATAACCAGAAAACATGTAATTATCAACCTCATATTGAACTGAGAGCCACAACAGCCCTAAGGGCCCTTATCAAATGAACCAAGTGAGTTTTTGGAACCAGATTATCAGAGCAGCACAGCCCCAAATTGCTGGACTGGGATAAACTCAGCTCACACAACATGGACAAAGCTCCAGTGTGGCAGAGATGGGCTGTGTGGGATATGTGCCCAGTTATATGAATAGATTTATGGGAGATAATGCTGGAAGAATCTCTGGATTTTGAATTTTCTTTGACGTGTCAGTGCTCAGCAGTGAGGTTTTGGAGCAGCAGTGCCAGGCACTTTTCCACAACTTCGGGTAGCATGCTAGGTTCTCTACATCAGTATTCTTCCCTCTGAGCCCCGCTGGCTTTCCAAGAGAAGATTTATGTTTGCTTCTTATTTTTATTTAATGTGATATTTTGCAGTGTGGGGCCATAAGGGGGCACACGGTGGATACAGCAGCAGGGCTGCCCTGAGTGCTTGATAGCGGTAGAAAACTGCTGATGCTTTCCTGTATTGCAGGGTGCCTCCCTGCAGGAAACAGCGCTTTGTGGTGCGGAGCGCTTTGTCTTCCTGCGTGGCCCCTCTGCTGAGCACTGGGAAAATTGGGGTGTACCCCATGGCTGGGGAAAGGCATCGTAATGCTGAGGGCCTGCAGGAGCCCCTATTTCCAAAAAGCTCTCCAAGGTCCACCGTGCTGCCTCATTATATAAAGATGGGTCAAAGGGTTCAATCTGCAGATGCTGTCGGCTCACAACCGTGGCAGCAGAGATGCGGCTGAGTGCTGATTGCTTTGCCACTCTCTCTCTGGTGCCACAGAAGTGAGGCTGAGGAGCTGGGAGGAGAATGGGGCGTTGGGCACTGGAGCATGGTAGCCCCGGGAAGGGGACGCTTCTGCCCCTGTGACCTTCAGTTGGGACACATGTCTTCATATGAGTCACTGTGTGCAAGGAGGGTGTGTTCAGCTTTTCCTGTGCCACCTCCCTCCGGGGACCACGATGCTCCCCTTCCAAGCACGTTTCTCAGAGACAAAGCCTGAAGAAATGGTGCCAGAGCAATGAAAATGCCCTGCAAACACAAGCACTGCCTGCACACGTGGTCCTTATTGTGCGGCACGCCTTTCCATCAAGCTTAACAATGCTGACCATCATTTCCAGGACAGACTGCCTTCGGTAACGCCTTAATAAACTTTTCCCTTTGTTTGAGATCTTGGTTTCCTTTTTTCTCGGACATTAAGCTGCTTCCTCCCGTTCTCTGGAGTTCTTCAGATCGAGGTGGAGACACAGTGCAGATAAAGGCATGCTATTGTTCTGACAGGGAGGTGCTGAGCAAGATCCCCATCCGACCTCATGTGCTCACCTACGGGATATGCACCACCTCTCTGGGCAACCTTAGTTTTACACTTCCCTTAGTATAAAAGACTTCTTCCTTATGTCCAATCTAAATCTCTCCTCTTTTAGTTAGAAACCATTTCTCCTTGTCTTATCACAAGAGACCCTGCTAAAGAGTCTTTCCCTTCCTTCTTACAGGCTCTTCAGATATCGAAGACTATTCTCAGGTCTCCCAGAACCTTCCCTTCTCCAGGCTGCACAGCCCAGTTCTCTCAGCCCTGGGCTCATTTTTGCAGCCCTCCTCTGCACACTCTCCAGCAGCTCCATGTCTCTCCTGTACTGAGCACTCCCCATCTGGTCGCAGTGCTCCAGGTGAGGTCTCACAGCACAGAGCAGAGGAGCAGATCCCCTCCCTCTCCCTGCTGGCCGCGCTGCTTTGGATGCTGCCCAGGATGTGGTTGGTTCTCTGGGCTGTGAGGGCGCAGTGCTGGCTCATGTCCAGCTGCCATCCATCAGTACCCCAGGTCCTTTTTGGCAGGGCTGTGCTCCATCCTTACATCCCCAGCTTGTACTGATAGTGGGGGTTGCTGCGACCCAGGGGTGGACCTTGCACTCAGCTTTTTGAACCTGAAGAGGTTCTCCTGGGCCCACTGCTCAGCCTGTCTGATGGCATCCCATCCCTTGGGCTTGCCAACAGTACCACAGCTTGGTACCACAGACTGCTGAGGGTACACTCAATCCCACTGTTGATGTCATTGATGAAGATGTTGAAGAGCAGTACTGACCCTGAAAGACACCACTCATCACTAATGTCCACTGGCCACCACTCTTACTCATGTTCCGTGAATATTTGCACATCAATGGGCCTGGTCACTGCCAATTTCTGCCAAAATCATCCCTCAAAGCCATAGTGTTTATACTTTTTGTCATTCTTAAAGAAGACATGGTGTGGAGCAAAGCCTTCCCTACTGGTTTGGGGCTGAGACCCATCATCTCCATACATGAAGAGAAGACATGCTTGGCATCACCTCCTTGGTCAAGGGACTCCTGAATCACAACAAGTTCATGGCTTTTCTCTTTTTTATTTGGTTAAAGCTCTCTCTTAGTTGTTTATTTTAAGTGCAGTATTCTACATCAAAACCTCAGCATCCAGGCTCCGCTTCCTCCAGCCTGACCCCAAACTCAACTCGGTGCAAACAGACCATTCCAAAGAAGTGGCCACCTAGCATGGATGGTGCTTGTCTTTGCCTTCGCCTTGACTTTCTGTTTATACATGATTATGATATGAGGCTTATACTGAATAACGCTAGCTGAAGATAACCCGCTTGTTTACGTTGGCTTTGATGACACCAGAAATGAAGCTCCAGCAGCACGCAGCAGCTGGCTCCTGACACATCCTCCATATGAAAGCTGTGCAAAGGAGACCATTCTGGCTTCGTAATAAATTCAATCTCCTTTCCCTTTGCAAGCATCGGGGTGAGCTGAGTTGCTCAACAGTGTAGTCAACTGTTGTTATGCATTAACTGAGTGAGATTCAGCAGATGCAGCCCCTCAGAGGATTTTGGCCTCCTTTTCCTTCCAGTACCTTCCACTCAGACCCTGCCTGTTCCTCAGGACCATCTTGCACATGTGTGAGGCCAGCAGCTGTGGGGCGTGGGATGCTGCTGCACAGCCATGTTGCATTCAATTTAAGCCATTTTGGGCCACCTTTGATTTTTTCCTCATTTCTGTGTTTCCTGCTTGGAGGTCCCAGGCTGCAAACCTTAGGCAGGAAATTTAGGGGAAGATCACAGATACACAAACTCTTACAGGAGGATGAATGAAAGCAGGCAGAATATTGTGCATTGGGAATAAACATTCCATAACAGGAGGAAATTCATGTTTAATACAAACCCCACCACTCCCATGGCTTTGCTCCAGTAAGGAAACCACAGAAATTTGGAGGCACCTTCACTCGTGCACGCATGTGGATGTCCCAGATGTAAGTGAGAGCCTCCCAGAGTCAGTGAGGGGCCCCAAAATCTTCACCTTGGATGCCACTGCCTACGTCCTGACATCCTCGCCTAACAGGGATAAGTTACCCGTGGGAAAAAATCCTTCTGAGCAGTAAACACTAAGAGAAACAAGTCCTTGCCTATCCCCCAAAACACTGCAATTGCCTCACTGTGCCAACACAGCCTTTCTGCAGGCAGCAACTTGAACAACTAAAAAAAATAGGCAGTGTTGCCTCATCTCTGGGATGGAAGGAAAAAAGGAAGTGCTAATGGATGGTGGTTTTGCTCCCAGTCCGTTGCACATTCAGCAACTGGAAAGGTTCTCCAAGGCTTCAGGGCTCGGTTGTGCACCTTGAAGGTGAAGAGGAATGAGCAGCTGGAGGAATGGGTGCGAGGCTGTGGAACATGCTGGTCTGGGTGTCTGCTGATGTCCTTGGAGCGACAGAAGTGCTAAAGTCTGCACTGGAGAAGAGGTATTTGAAAGCTCTGAAAGAAGGTTCAGTTTAGCAAGAGAAACCTCAGCTTTGAAGACGTTACTGGGAGTGGTGCTGAAGTTTTCAAATTTCAAGAGGAACAAAAAAGGTGCAAAAGCTTCAGGAAAAAAAAAAAAAAAAGAAAAAAGAAAAACCACCATCAGTGAAAGCATTTCTCCCCAGTTCTGGGGCAGTTTGAGATGAAAGCTAACACAGTATTCAGCATTTTGTAAGTCGAGGTTCACCTGCTGCTATTTTGAAATGCAATGTAAAATTTTAGAAACGCTGCTCCTATCAAGCAGCATTCCTCCGTGGTCACTCCCCAGGCACGAGAGACCGCAGGGTGATGCTTACTATCGACAGGGGAAACTCCCAAGCTATGCCAACAAAAGGAAAAAAAGACATTAAAGTGTGTTAAAGATGTTTTCTCATCTGTTTTTTTTTCTTTCCCCAACTTCACAGCCAGCTTGGCTTGTTTGCTCAGGTCCTTCCTGAACACTGCAGACATTGCTTTTGGAGGCTGGGAACTTTTTAACACTTTCTTTTTATTATTATTATTATTTTAGTGATCCCTATTTTTCCAGCTGTTGTCACTGTCGTTGCATGACGTGACTTATTCTCCATCCCAAGCTCACTGGTGGCTGCCCAATAAGAAAGGATGGTCGAGAATCCACCAGCCTGCATTCAGACCAGGGGGAGAACAACCTTGGGAGCCAGGCATGGGGCAGATCTCCCCTCCTCCTCTACAGGCAATGAAAGGGAGGAAGGGAGGCACGCAGCGCCAGTGCTCAGAAGTGAGGCGGTACGCGGGTGGGAACTCACCACTCATTTCCTTTCATCCAGATAACTATTTGCTTACTCCATCAAAAAAACATCATCAATTGCCTCTCCTCTGCCCTACAGTTACACTGGGATTTTGCAGTGGTTCTCCTAGAAAAGGGTGAAAATGCCAAAGGGTGAAAATTCCAAAGGATGAAACTCTCAGCATGAGCGACTTTGAAAGGTGTAACAAGTGGAGAGTGACCCCAAGCCTTCCCACTGCTCCCACCTCTCCAAATAAAGCTTTTTTCTCCCCCTTTCATTCCCCCCCCCCTCCTTTTTCTTCTCCCTGTGCTGATGGAGAGCCAAGGAAAAGGGGAAGGAAGAGAATGGAGAAGCCATTGGCTCTACACCACAAGAGCTGCTGTGCATCGCACCTTTGTCTTGGTGGTCTTGCTGTGGGTTGCTGAGCACAGCAACTGGACCTTTATGCCCTTCTTTGAACAGCCCCCTTCCTGTTAAACTAATTGGAAAACAAGCAAAAGCCTTCTGAAGGTGAATGTCTGTCCAGTGAGAGCCATTACATCCACCCCCTCTAATGATGTCCATGCTTCCCAGCAGCAATGCAGCCACGAGGCTCACGGGTGGTCTCACTGGATGCTTTCTGAGGCAGCAGATCCAGCCTTCCAAAAACCATCTGCATGAAAACAGGATAGAAGCATTTCTGCATTTATTGTGGGTGGATTATTATTATTATTTTTTAGTATGCTTTGTTTTGTTTTTCCCCCAAGTGGAGTTCCAGCTGATAAAGAGTTAATGAAGTTCTTTTTTCAAGACAAATTTCTCAGGATCATCACTACCTTGCTGGGCAGGGTTTGGCCCATTGCCCACAGCCATTGCCCAGTGTTACCTGAATTTTAGGCTGGAGCAGAGGGCATGCAGTGCTGATGGAGGGTGGTGAAATGCCCTGGGGTCAGCGAGGTATTGAGCTCTGGCAGATCCTGGTGCTGCCTTGGAGCAGGGAGATGTTTTCTTTCTCCTCCGTTAATCCCAAACACATGGTGGGGAGTGTGCAAGCTCCGAGTGCACATTGGAAACAGATGTAGAGAGCTAACCTCTACTCCGAGCCGATGTCAAAGCGTTCCCCTGACTTCTTGGGTCTTTCTTTAAATGTGCAGCAACGGGACGATGGAAAGGCTGGGGAGGCAAGTGAAAAACTGCTGTCCATGAATACTGAGAAGTGCAGAACGTTGTCGTTAGTTCTTGTGGATATAGGGTCACACAGGAGCATGTCAGAAGGGACAGAGCGGTAAGGAACCCAGCTCCAGGAATGGTTTGCCTCCTGAGCAACCTGAACTGGGGAACAAACCCCATAAAAACATCATTTCAGACCAATTTGCCGTTCCACAATAAAAGCAGATACACAATTTACGCAGGAAACACCCCCAGGAAAACAATTGACTGTAATGAGTGGAAAGGGGAGAGTTTTCAAGTTTGGATCTTCCCTGCACCGTGTCCTCACCGCTTGTGTTTTGATTTCCTTCCCACTCTACTCCTTGTTATTCCCAGGGAGACAACAAACAGCTCCTCACTCGGACTGCCGGTGGGAGGAGAGCTTTCTGCTTGGCAGGACTGGAGGTGTCTCGAGCTGTTAGGAAAAACATCATTTCCCCTGGTGTCATTAGTGAGGAGGGCACGGCTGGCCAGCGGAGGGCTCCTTGCTGGGAAACCCAAATTGTGCAGGCACTGCCTGTAGAAAGTAAGGCCAGAAAGGAAAACCCACAAAACTCACAACTTTTGGAAGCAAAAATTCAGATGTGCTTGCAGGAGTAACACAAACACCCTCCACATCGCATAAACTACTTGGGAGCTTTTTTTGTTTGTTTGAAACTCCAAAGGTTTGTTAGCGCTGCCTTGGGATGAAGGAAGACTATTTATGTAGGTGTGCACATGGTATGAGTGTTATCTGGGTACGGGATCCACACTGCTGGGCTGTTTTGCAGAGATAAAAACGTTGAAGAGCACTGGTCCACATAGGGGGCTTCACTCATGACCAGCATCCACCTGGACGTAGAGACACTGACCCCAACGCTCTGGCTGTCACCATCCCACTCTTTCTCCACTGGGTAGTGCTGCCTTCAGATCCATCTCTCACCAACTAAGAGATAAGGATGCGGTGTGGGACCATGTCAAAGGCCTTGCACAAGTCCAGGTAGATGACTTCAGTTACCCTTTCTTTGTTTACAAAAACAGGAAGAGGACCCTTCTCTTTGGCACAGCAGTCCTCAGTCAGAGAACAGGCTGCAAGACAGCTGCATTTTCCTCACCTCTACAGTCCTCTTGGCCCATGAGCAGCTTCATTCCCAAGCCAGCAGGCTGTGGAAAATCCCATGAGCTTTGCAGGACATGGGAGCCAGTCCCATGCTCTCCATCCACTGAAATGTTGCCAAGCCCTTTTCCTGCCGACACGTGTGTTTAGGTTTGGAGCATCCCCACCCCACCTCAAACGCTCCCTGTCTCAGCACTGGATGGAAAGCACTGCCTGTAGCACAAAAGCAAACGGGGGACAAGGAGAAGCCCAGAGCAAGGTGTGATGCCATGCTCTGTTTCTTGGCTGTGGCAGCAGGAAGGTGGCAGCAGGAAGCACTCCTCTTACAGGGCTACCTTTCATGACTGCTGATAGCAGCGTGTTCACAGCTCTCGCTATCTGGGGGCATCCTGATCCTGCAGCTGTTGTGCTTGCATCACCAGATATGCACCTACCTATGTGCATCAGGGTCCCTCTGAGGGTGGCCATGGCCCTGGGGCTCTGCAGTCTCATAGTACTGGAGGAAGGGCTTAGGAAAATAACTTAGTTACCACCGAAGATCATGATATATTTTCCTTAGCTTTTCTGAAAAACTTCCGTATAAACACTTGTTAATAAAAATAGAAAAATGAACAAACATTTTCCTCGTAGAGAAAAAATAATAATATTCATAAATGCATATACAAATAGGCATGCTTGTGCATGTGATATCATAACGTGTGTGCGCTCACGCCTGTTTGCAAAGCCTTGCTGGGCAGTCACTGATCCGTCCTGTTACACTCTGAGTTTTGGAAGTGTTTTTTATTTGTTGTTATGGCTTTTCCCCCCTTGTATTCAAAGTTGCTTGCTTCTCTAGTTCCTTCCAGGCTTTTTAAAATAACTCCAGGGCTCTTGGCAGCCTGGCTGAAGCATTGCATCGAGTGTGTCAGCTCCTGGTGCTGCTGTCTGGGAGGAGCTGGCAGAGGGAGGGCAGGGAGAGGGGCCCACATCTCTGTGGGTTGGGGTCTGAAATGACCGGATGCTAGCATTTCAGCAGAAAGATGATGTGCAACTGACAGATGGAGATGGATAGACCACCATATAAGCAATCATAGAATGGAATCACAGAATCACAGAATGGCCTGGGTTGAAAAGGACCACAGTGCTCATCCAGTTCCAACCCCCTGCTGTGTGCAGGTCGCCAACCAGCAGACCAGGCTGCCCAGAGCCACATCCAGCCTGGCCTTGAATGCCTGCAGGGATGGGGCATCCACAGCCTCCTTGGGCAGCCTGTTCCAGTGCCTCACCACCCTCTGGGGGAAAATCGTCCTCCTAATATCCAACCTAAACCTCCCCTGTCTCTGTTTAACACCATTCCCCCTTGTCCTATCACTGTCCACCCTTGTAAACAGCTGTTAAACAATCAGAAGACAACTGGTTTTGAGAGCTGTTCCTTCTATGAGAATCTTATAAAAAATCCCTGTCCTTTTTCACCTGCCTGCCAGGCATGCGAGCCAGCATACCCACTGTTGCCATAAGTGTGATTGAGATGATAGCTAGAATCTAAAGGAAGCAGTATCCTTCTTCCTGTTGGTCATTTTTCTTGCACTCCTGCTAATTCCAGCCACCAGGCATCACCCTCAGAAACGTTCAACTGGAAAACATTCCAGTTAGTAAGATTTTCTGACTTTAAAAGCAGATGATGAAGATCTGACATGGAGGTTCCTGTCCTTACAGCACGCTAATCCAATCAGGTGTTATTGCAAGCCACAGAGGAGGCTGTATAAATGGTATTCTAAACCATCAAGAGAGCCAGCCCAGCTGCACTCACCACGTCTCACCCCAGCCTCTTGCACTGACTTACAGTGTCCATCCCCATGGCATCAGGATGGTGAGGCCCTGCTCTTGCTCTCGTCCTTGGGGTCCCAGAGGAAACCCAGTTCCTCCTATTCTTCTCAGCAGCTATTTGTGCAGGTGTCCCCCCGCCCCCAGGGCCATTGTCCCTTGTCCTAGCCTTGAGCCTTCTGCACAAACACTTGGGAATGATGTCAGGCAGGCCGTATACATTTCCTTCTTTGGCCTCTGAGAAATGTTTTTTAACCAAGTCCTTATTATTTTTATTTGCAGCGTGCCTTTGGGCAGGATTTCTGGTCTCGAGAAGATAATTTGGTTTTGATTAGCAGCCCAGACAGGGGTTTATAGACTTGTTCAACTGTGGGGGGTTGAGAAACCAAACCCCTTTAATTTAGAACCAGGACTTTTCTTGCTTTTTAAATAGGAGCATCAACCCAACCGAGAACAAACTTAGTAAGTGTGACGTATTTAATAAAAGCAATAGAAGCATGATGTGTTTTTGAGTTACCAAAACCTACTCTCTTACCAAAGCTGTGGGCAAAAGTATGATTATTAGCTTTGTAGATGAAGATCTCACTAAAAAGTGCAGGGAAGAGGGGGGGGGGAGGGGGCTTCCTGTCCGAATTGCAACCAGCCTGTAAACAGCTCTAGCAGGAAAAGCCAAACATTTATTTAAAAATAAAAAGCCAGTGGACAAAATTGTTACCTGTATTCTTGCAAATGGAAGGAAAGGATCTGATGCTACAGCCTTGATCTAATCCATTGCAAAGGGACACTGACTGCCACATCTTAGACCCTGTTAGAACTTGTGCACAACATAAGGAAAAATATCACCAGCAACTGATCAAGCAGCTGGGGCAACTTCTTACACATCACTTCTCATTGCAGATCTAAGTACTGTTGGTTTTGTCCATAACACCCACTGGAAAGGGTTCAAAGGAGCTGGGGCTGAGAACAGGCCATTTTTGGCCGTGGAACTTTGACAAAAATGCTTGTATGAGTTGACTGAAATACATGGTAGACTGAGTGCTCAGTTTGTTGGGCTGTGTCAGCTGGAAAGAGAAAACACTGGCAGTGTTTTTACAGAAGGAAAGATATGTTCTGGGGTAACAGAAAGGAAATGCTTTTGTGTTGAGCACTGTTATTTTGTAACATGTAAGAGGGAATTCTTCCCATTTCTTCCAGTAGGAAATTTTGAATAAAAATAATTCTAGATGGCATCAAAGTATTTTTTCCTTCCAAGCCAATGGCTGGAGTTTGGTTACTCAACCAGAATGCTCCACGGCTTGCAAGTGCCAGCTGTGCTCTCCATAAGCAACGCTGTCTCCAGGCAGATGCCACCATCCCATAGCTGGGGTTTCATCCCCATAGTGGATTTCATGGGATGTGGCAGTAGGATTGCATCTCCTGTCCTCTCTGTCGGGCTGAAGGTTGTGGCAGCTTTAGGTGTGCCAAGGTCTGGAAGCCAGAAATGGGTACACAGCACCCAGGGATGTGGTATGTGAGCAAGTCTGCAGAATGAGAACTAAAATCTGTAGTTTTTAGGTTTTGGAGACTTTCATATTTAGGATGTAAATAGAGATGGAGCCCAGGTAGCTCAGACCCCACAGCTCTTTAGCCCCAACAGAGGCAGGTGCAGTGCCCCAGCCTCTGGGTAGATGTGGCAGGCATGAAGACATCCGCAACTGCAGCTGTTCCTCATCCCAGCTCTGCTTATCACACCATTCTCTTCACATCCCATGGCAGCCCCGTGGTGTGCCAAGATGCTGTGCTCCACATCAGCACTTGGCTCTTTTGTTCTTCCCCCCTCTGGCTTACCAGACGTTTATATGATTGGGCAGATGAGCAGTCCCACATTGCTCAGTGTCATCGAGCCTCTCCAGCCCATTCACCTCCATCCAGAGACCTCCAAACAGCGAATGGAAAGCAAAAGGAGCATTGTATCAGGAGAGGCTTTTCTGCAGCTCTCAGGATGGGCTGTTATTCAGCCTGTAATGCTGTCACCAACTTGACCTCTCTGCAAACACTGCTTGAACTGGCAGGAATCGACTTTAGAAGGCCAGTTTGCAGAAAATAAATAAATAAAGGAATGAATAAATAGCTGCTATGTGTTTGTTTAAACATCACAGAGCACTGCGTTCACATCTTTGCCCTGGAACTGACGGCCTCCTGTGGAGCTACTGACACCAACTTAACCCAGCAGACTGCCCTGCACTGGGATTGGGGTCAGGTGAGGGGATATTGGGATGGGGCTGGGGCTGCGGCGGTGCTTCCATGGGCTCAGCTCCCTTCTGGCAGCATGGAGGTTCTCACGACCCAGCTCCTATTCCAGGGCTCGTCCAGCTATTTAAAGCGCACCAAGAGGGGAAAAGTGCTCTGAAAATGCAGTTTCTGTGCACTAGACACCGTGCCAAATATTCTGTCTCTTTCATAGGCGGATAGCGAGGGATCCCACGGCTTGTCGGGTTTGTTTTCTTGCCCACTTTCAGCCATACGTGCTCGAAAGCTACAAGGCCCTATTAGGGATTCGAAAAGTCATCTAGCGGGTGAGCGAGCAGAGCTAGCCCTCCGAACCAAAAAAAAGCAGGATGCAGGCTGCTTTCTCATCCAGAAAAACAGCGCCGGCCAAAATAAAGAAAGCACTTCTGCAGCGAAAAGCCTGAAATGGGAACCAGCCTCGCCTGGGGAGAAGGGAAGAAACAGAGGCAAACATCCCGCCCGTGACCAACACGCAACCACACTACAGGAAGCAGTAGCCTCCGGTGATAAATAGGAGCCCCGGCAGCACAGGATGCGCGTGGGGTGAGCTCGGCGGGCCGAGGGGATGTGAGGCAGTGTCCGTCCATCCGTCCAGCCGGCGGGATGGCCGCGGCCCTGCTGCTGCCGCTGTGGCTGCTGCTGCTGGTGACGGCGGTGGCACGGGGTGAGGACGCCGAGGTGCTCTGCGCCGACACCGCCTGCTACACGCTGCACCGGGCCGAGCTGGGATGGAGTGCTGCACAAGAGCGCTGCCAGCACAACGGCGGCAACCTGGCTCCAGCAAGCAGCCGGGCCGAGGCCGAGCGACTTGAGCAGCTGCTGGCAGCCAGCGCGGCCGCCTCGGCGTGGATCGGGCTGCGGCTGGAGCGCGGCCACTGCGTGCAGTCCCAGGAGCCGCTGAGGGGCTTCGCCTGGGCGGCCGGCGGGGAGCCCGGCAACTACTCAGCCTGGCTGGCCGAGCCCCACGTCACCTGCCTCAGCACCCGCTGCGTCGCCCTGCGGCCCGCCAGCCCCCAGGGGCCTCCAGGATGGGTCGACCGGCCGTGCCGGGCCACGCTGCCCGCCTTCCTCTGCAAGTTCAGCTTCCGGGGGATGTGCGGGCCCCTGCGGCTCGGGGGGCCCGGCCGGGTCAGCTACGAGACGCCCTTCAGGGTGCGCAGCCCAGCACTGGCAGCCGCCCCCTTTGGCACGCTGGCAGAGGTGGTCTGCGAGGGGGCTGCGAGCCCGGCCTTCTCCGTATGCAAGGGGCAGCTGGAGGGGGACAGCTTTGCCTGGCATCCTCCTGGGCCCCTCTGCCCCAACACCTGCACCTACAACAACGGGGGCTGCCAGCAGCTGTGCGTGGAGGCATCTGGGCAGCCGTCATACTGTACTTGCCATCCTGGCTACGTGCTGGGCCCCGACATGGCCTCCTGTCTGCCCGAGGATGCCTGCCACCCCAACCCCTGCCAGGGGACCTGCCAGCCCCGGCCCGGAGGCTTCGAGTGCATCTGCGAGGCTGGCTACGTCCTGGCACCTGATGGCCTCCACTGCGTGGATGTGGATGAGTGCCTGGAGGAGCCCTGCAAGCACGAGTGCCACAACACGGCTGGCAGCTTCTACTGCTCCTGCCAGCCCGGCTACCAGACAGCAGGGCCTGATGGCCACGACTGCCGCGATGAAGATGAGTGCGCCCGGCCCAATGCCTGCCCCCAGCTCTGCCTCAATGTCCCCGGCTCCTTCCGCTGCACCTGCAAGGCCGGCTACCAGCAGCAGCCTGGCAGCGATGCCTGCCTGGATGTGGACGAGTGCCTGCGAGACCCCTGTCTCGGGTCCTGCCACAATTTCCCCGGCAGCTTCAAGTGCATCTGCCCGGCTGGCTTCCTCCTGCAGGACGATGGACACAGCTGCCTCGCTGCACCCACCACAGGAGAGCAGCTGGCAGGCACCATGGGGACCACCGCCATCCTCCAGACTGCCAGCACCGCGTGGACCGTGGGCACCCCCAGCCCTGCAGCCGTTCCCGGTGGGTTGACACCACCAGCCCCCACAGTGGTGGTGTCGGAGCACAGCCCCGAGCATGGCGCTGATGGCCCCCGGCTGCTCCTCTACTACATCCTGGGCAGCCTGGTGGCCATCCTGCTGCTGCTGGCCTTTGCCCTGGCCCTGGTGGCCTGCAGAAAGAGGGCGGCTAGGCAGGAGAAACCAAAAGCCAAAAGCGCGGCGGACAACTACTGCTGGGTGCCTGAGCAGCCCGAGAGCCGCAGCAGGGCAGGCAGTGAGCGCAGGTAACAGTGCCCACGCTGCGGGGCTGCAAGCAAAGGAAATCCAAAGTGAAGTGGGGTGGGCGATGTTCTTTCCGAGATGATTTTGCATGCCTTCGTGTCTGAGAGCCTGTCTTGGAGCTTTGGGCAAAGCAGGATCCGATCCCAACCCCAAGGCAGGTGCAAGTGTTGGGTGAGCAGATATGAAGGCAGCCCAAATCATGCTGGGAGTGTTAGCTGAAATGTGTAAACCTCAGCTTCCCAAAGTGAAGGGTTAATGGGGAAGGAGCAGAGAGCTTGAGATGGAATGGTGTAGGGGTTCCCTGCCTGCATTGCTCCTCAGCTCTGCAAAACCTCACAGGACTTGGAAATTGCAGCCAAGGAGAATACTGATTTGGCTTCCTAAGAGAAAACTATTAATCTCATCTGTTATTCGGTCTCCCCTTCTCAGATTTAAATTGTGGAGCTTCCAAAGCAGCAATTTCCCTGCTCCCCCACCACCAATCCCTTGTCATTCAAAAAAATATATATGTTTATGACTGAGTCCCTCTCCTTACCTACACTGCATTCTGCAGTCTGCCGTTCAACCCCCATGTTCCTCTTGTTCTCAGTGAAACAGGGTTCACATTTTGAAGTGTTTCACTGTGGCAAGAGCCATTAGCTGCAGCCACAAGCAGCTGGCTTTCATTGTTGATATTTTTGTTGTTGTTGCTTTTTAGAAGTTGTCATTACAGAAGCCGTAGAAATAAGCATTTTAGAAGCCCAGCAGCAGAAAGACCCTCCAGCGAAGCAGGAGCTGTAGGGGTGGTGGGGCTTCAGGACTGTTTGAGTTAAGCATGCGTGGGGTCTGGGCTGAATGTTTTCTCCATCCATCCCTGTAAGCAATGTACTGGATGTTGTGTGTTCACTAACTACTGTATAAAACCTCTAAACACCCTTCAAAGCAAATGCTCTCTCAGGGTGAAGTTTCTCCCCCATCTCAGGCTCGGTCCTGCAAAGAAGAGGGAAGACACATCTCCCTCTGGATTTGTACTGCGGGGAAGCAGCAAGAGATGGAGCTGCTGGCTGACAGAGAAATGGGAGCACCCCCAGCAGTGCTGCATCCTGACTGTCCCAATGCAGGCAAGCACCCTTCACCCTAGCAGCAGGGAGGCAGCTCACAGCCTGCATTCATTTGAAGGGTACATCGGTTTCCTGAAGATTCTGCTGTTTTTATTGTATACTTGAGGCTTAATTGCAACAGAAATGGGAACTGAACACAAAGGATTTTGCTGCAGGCACTGACCTGCATCCTGTTCTTCCGCATGTGGAAGAAACCCCTTTCCTGCTGTTCTTTCTTCTTCATTCCTCCATTGTAAAACAAAACAAAACAGGAAAGTGTAGCTCCTAGCTGATAGAAATGTTTTTTTAATGTTCTGCTTGTGCTTCCTTTTCTCCACACAGTGGTTTGGAGCAGCAGCAAATGCAGCAGTGGCGTTCTTGGAAGTCCTGCAGAAAATTCATAGCGTGTCTTTGTTATGACAGCAAGCCAGCAGAGCTTTCTGAATACATGAATAAATTAAGCAGATGAATAATCCCACCCAAATCAGTGGGATAACCTACATACAGAGCATGAAGCCTGCATGGTCGGTCTGCACTAACTCAGGGTCTGTATAGGGAAGGAGCAATCACAGTGATGTGCCCCCCAGTTCAGGGCTGCTGGGTTTGCTGGATCAAAAGCCAAGGTGTTTTCAAAACAATAATAGGCTCGGGAGCTTTTCTGCCACGGTTTTCCTATTATGGTATCATTTAACTGTTCTACACACAGCATCGACTCCACTCTGAGAAAGGGAAAAAGAAGTGTAAGCGCAGACTCAGAGCAGGCAAAAACCTGGGAGTTGTTCATTCCCTCTGTAAAAGCTGTAATCTTGATTTGTGTTGCCCAGTTGGTGTGCTCTGATATACATACTGCACCACCAGGGCAGCAGATCCTATGGCAGGAAGGCACTAATACGTGCTTAGGTTCAGTGTGGCTCTTCCAAGCTGAGTATTTCCTGATGTTGCTCCCTCCAATCTGGTGCTGTTCCACTTGGATAATCCCATCTCCCTTTCTTTCCACCATGAAAGCAGCAGGAACGTTTCGGTGTGTGTCCTCATCGGTTATCCAGAGCCCAGGGTGAAAACCTTGGGCTAAAGCAAATAGAATGGGATCAGACAGCTCAGGCTTACAGTCAGGAGAGAGGGAATCTCATCGTCGCTTCATCTGCACACACTGAGCAGGTCCCATAACCATCTCACTGTCAGGATGGCAGGACTGGCCAGCCAACACATCCCCAATGTTTTGAAGTGTTTTTTCAACTGTTTATTGCTTGGTTTTTATGGTCCAAGAACCCAGGCATACCTCACTTTATGTAAAAACTGCATGTCAGTACTGAGTTGTGCTTTGTGATGCCCAGAGCAGTGGCACAGCACCACAGCTGTTGGCTGCCTTCGACTGAAAGAAGAAAGTTCTCGCATGCTGAACAGCACTGTATGTTGCTTTTCTGATCAAACACCAATAAAATCTAATGGAACACGTCTCTAGTGATTGCTTAATGCCTATCCTCAAATCAAATCACCAACCCAAACCTGCAGTGACCTAGGATAGCAGTCCAGTAGTTCAGCCACCCATCCCACATCTGTTTTTTCCCATTTGTGAGAAAGGTGCTGCAAGGAAACAGACTCTGCCAGTAGAATTCAGAGAAAAGATATTGAGTAATGTTAACATATAATCTGCAAAAATACCATGTGCCTTGCTTCAAATCCTGTAAAGGCAGACACTGCAAAAACAAATGCTTTAAGTGTCTGCTCATTTCCTCTTTTTTATCTTTATTTTCTGTAAATATTTCTTGGCATTTGGCTCTTTCAAGGCTGGTAAGTGAGGCTGATGCCTTGCCAAGCAGATCTGCTGGTGACAATGTGACAGAGGAGAGATGGGGTTTTCCTGAGGACTCACCGTGCTCCTTGAGTGACTCCAGCTGCTGTGCAAGTGCTGGGGATGGTGCAAGGCTCTACAGAAAGCTCATGGAGTTCAGAGCTTACTGTGCTTGTGTAAGCAAAACTCTCCGTGTTTCCTCAGGCAGGGGCTGGCAAATTTCGTCCAGCTGAGCACAGAGGAACTCAAAAACCCCTCTGTCCTCTATAAACTGAGCCATGTGTCAACCATCGTTTACAGAAGGTATCAGTTAATTCCCCCAGATTTCCTTAGGGTGGGGAGATATTAAAAAATATCTCACAGAATGCCTTGGGTTGCAAAGGACCTCAAAGCCCCACAGCCCCAACCCCTGCCATGGGCTGGCTGCCCCCCACCAGCTCAGGCTGCCCAGGGCCCATCCAACCTGGCCTTGGGCACCTCCAGGGATGGGGCACCCACAGTCCTGGGCAGCATTGCCAGGGCCTCACCACCCTCTGACTGAAGCATTCCTTCCTAACATCTAACCTAAATCTCCCTCTTTTAGTTTAAAGCCATTCCCCCTTGTCCTGTCACTATCAGACCACGTAAAAAGTCACTCCCCCCTCTTGCTTATAAGCTCCCTCCTGATACAGGGAGGCAGCAATAAGGTCTCCTCAGATTCTTCTCTTCTCCACGCTGAACAAGCCCACCTCCCCCAGCCTTCCTTCATGGGAGAGGTGCTGCAGCCCTCTGAGCATTTCTATGCCTTCCTCTGCACCCAACCAGCAGCTGTTGTCAAAGGTCTTGCACAAGTCCAGGCAGTCACATCAGTTGCCCTTCCTTTGTCCACCAACGCCATCACAGAACGCCATCAGATTGGTCAGCGAGGTGGCACAGAGGAGCACTAACCTCATTTTGGGGTCTCCCGTGTCCCCAGGTCCCCAGCAGAAGGGTGTGCGCTCCCAACAGGCCGCTTTTAATTCTTCTCTCATTTCTGACGTAGCTTGAGTAATAAAAAGGAGTGCTCTGTCAGCATCCTGGTATTCGGAGTCCCATTCCCCAAATCCAGCACATGAAAGAAAATCCATGACGCACAACCACAGCTCAGAAAACCCATTGCAAATGTCCACTATCAGCATTGCCCTGGCAGAGGGGTGACGGTGGCATTTGGGGTGATTCAGACCGGACCAACATGAAAACTCCCCCGTTCTGTTATCACAACAGACAGCCCGTAGGAAGCCTTGCAACAACTGTAAGTTGCAGGGCACTGTGATTAATCAACTTTTATCGAGGAATAAGTGGTATGTCAGCAGGAAAGGCATTTCTTGATCTGTGACTCAGCCTGTCAGGGCCGTATGAGCAAATGCCTGGGATGGTTTGGGGCACCAAGGGAAAAGATCATAGAATAGGAAAGGCATGGTCAAACCACGATTAATCCCGTGTCTTCTGCCTCCCATGTCTCCTGCTACCAGCAAGACAAGGGCAAGGACGTCTGCATGGTGGTCCCATACCTCACCCTTCTGGGAAAGCTTTGTTTTGGGATGGTTGGAAGTTTTTCTTGGAAAACGTCAAAATATTGGTCAGCACGCAGCCCTGAAGTGAAATTTATGTTTCCACAATATCTTTATAAAAACAAAACACACGGGTTTTTATTTTGTTTGTCACTGATTGTATTCCATCTTTTTGCTTTTCCCATCGTTTCCCCCGACCTTCCCCCGCTATTCTGCTGTTTCGCTTCTGAAAACAAAACTAAACAGAAAGGGGAAGGAAATCTAGGCACAAGAAGTAGGAAAAAAAAAGCCATTAAAATGAAAACTGGGGGGAAAAAAAACACTTTTTTTTTTTTTGGCTTTTTTTTTTTACTTGTTTTGCTTTTTTAAAGCCAAGAAAGATGGGCGTTACCAAGTGTTGGTGACAGCTCTCCTTCTGGCAGCGGCCAGAGCTCCTTTAGAAAGTCACTGCTGCATGAGTAACTCGTCCTTCCTTTCCTAAGGAATAACTTTCCGTGAAGCCAGAGCAAGGGATACATGTCACATGGGAAGAGGGATGATGCAGGGCAGCAGGAGAGAGGGCAGGGATGAAGGGCAGCCCTGGGGCAGCAAGCCAGCGGAGCTATTATCCATAGTATTGATTATTATTAATGATCATCGTTATCATTATTCCCTGTCTTTCCCTTTCTCCCAGTGCCCGCAGCCTCCCAGGAGCAATGGGAGAGGGCACATCAGGCTGGAGGGTGCAATAAAGTCACCTCCTCTCAAGGAGCGGAGCGCAGCAGCACGGATTTGTTTCTCTGCAGGGGATCCCGAGGGCTAATTGCTGCGGCTGAGCCTTCCAAGTAAAAAACATCCCTCTCTAAATTGAAAAGAAGGGTCAAATGCCCTTTTCCTTGAGTGGCGAAGCTTTAGATGTTTGCTTTTCATTTTTATTTTGCTCTCGGCCATGTTCTGATAGGAGAGGTGGATCCCGCAAGGATAAAAGCACGGATGGGGCCAAGCTGTCATAAAACCATGAGCAGGAGGCGGCCTCGCACTCCTTCCCCTGGAGAGCCACGTGATTGTTTTTAATTTCGAGCCCACACGACTTGCTTTAATTCCAAGCTCCGTTCCGTGCATAGCTGCTGCCATGCGGAGCACGGTGGATGTCCTTCTGCCCTCTCACCCCAAATCCCTCAGGCTTGCAAACTGCAAAGGAAGCCCGCAAGGGATTGTCGCTCATCCCTGCTGACACCGAGCCCCACAAGTGCAAGGAAGCGTTGTCCCAAGTTCCTCGCTAACAAAAAGCCGCGAAACCCCGGAGAGCTTACGGACTTTCTTTTCCCTTTCGCACAAAAACCTCGGTTTCTTCTCAAAAACCGATCCGGGCACCGTCCGTCCCCCCGGCGCTGCCACCTGCCGCCGGCGGCCGGGATCGCACGGCCGGGCCGAGGAGCCCCGCTGTGAGCCGCTACCCCGCGCTGGGGCTGCCGGGCTGCTCCGGGCCCCCCCACGGCCATCACTCTTGGGCACGAAGCAGCCCCTGACCCACTGCCCTCCCGTGCCGCCACCGCTGTCCCCTGCCCGTCACAGAGGGTCCTGCGGCAGCCTCAGCTCTCCCGCGA